>NC_041013.1:19046486-19136051 GCF_004193775.1 Glycine soja | reverse complement strand
AATTGGTCACTACGTTTTTTGAGCTGAAAGTTTTACTGAATTTTCTAGACATCTGGAAAAAAAATTATGAAAAAAGAACCAAGCGATTTGGATTAAAGGAAAAAATAATAAAAATCACACAAGTTGGCAGAAAGATGAGTGTCCAGGAAAAAAAAAGTGAAAGGGAAGTGTGCTTGTTGTTTTGGCTCAAAATTTGTTCTATAATTGGTGCTTATTTTATACCAATCCTAGTTATGAAATTTCAATTGAAAATTATTGTGAAAACAAGTGCCAAAACTAAAGGTTTCTTGAGTCTCTTTTTTAGTTTTTCTACTATACTCTAGAGCCATTCTAGGTTTCTCTTTGAGTCCTATCTTGCTTTTGTGTGCTTTTCATTGCTTTAATTGTTGAATAATCCTTGAAAATTTGTCTTGTTAAAACTCTATTGGTTTAGTTTTCATGTCATTTTTTTTTTTGGTCTTTGGTTATTGCTTGTCTCTTTGTTTCCTTGCTTGTGAGTTGCCATATAGGGAATTGGAAAGGAGGATTGGTGCCATACCTTGAAGAATTTGAGTCAAGAAGCAAGGGGCCAACCACCTGAAGAGCTATTGGACTAAGAAGCACTCCAAATTGAGTGAAACACCAAAGAGAGAATAGCCACCGCAATTGAGGATTTTCTTTTTTGTAATTTTGTAATTGGCAATTTGCTTTGCTTTCAAATTTTGTAACAAAAAGGCCTTTCATTGGAAGTAAGTTGGGAGTCTCCAATAGGTCACCCTACTTCCATTTGTGTGTAATAATTTTAGGCAATTTTCCCTTAGGATAGTGAGTGTTTTGTTGGGAACCTTAAATGAGGTCATCCAAACACTCTTAGGATCCGCCTAGTTTGTATTTTTGCACTTTAATGTCTTGCTTACTTTCATAGTGTCATACCCTAATTTTGTCCGGGGACCTTTGCTTGATAACATGCGACCATTCTTTGGTCCTTGTGAGGTGCTTGGCATCCATCATTAGGCAATTTGTGAAATTCCAGGACATGCCGAAAAACCCAAAAAAATATTGATGCACAATTCATAAGTTTCCGTGACACACCGGAAATCAAATGGAAGCATCGTTGCATAATTAAGTGAGATTCCGTAACATTCCGTAAGTCAAAAAGGGGATGATTATGTAATCCGCAAGGTTCCGTAACATTACGGAAAGAAAACAAGTATCGTTACGAGATTCGTAAGTTTCCGTAACTTTACGAAAAAAGAATCACCAAAAAAAGCAGAGGGGGTGTACTTAGTAAAAATGGGGGTGCAAATAGCACCCAGGCCCACTTGGGCCCTCCAGAATATTCCTCCAGAAGGCTGTTGCTTCTGGAGGAAGCAACCTGGCTCGCCTGGGCGAGCTGGGCGGCAACCACCTCCCCTATTTTGCTATAAATAGGGGAGGAAGTGAAGAAGAAAAGGGTTCAGCCCCTTTGGCACTTCTCTCTCTTTCGAATTTGCTTGGAAAAATCGTTTCCGTGAAGAAAATCTAAGCCGAGGCGCTTCCGAAACGTTTCCGTAACGTTTTCCATGAAGAATTTCGCAAAGGTTTCAACCGTTCTTCGACGTTCTTCATTCGTTCTTCATCGTTCTTCGATCTTCAACGGGTAAGTACCTCGAACCAAGCTTTTCGATTCATTCTATGTACCCGTAGTGGTCCACATTGTGTTTCGTGCATTTTTATTCTCGTTTTGTTTACTTTTTATACCCCCTGTTGACGTGCTTAAGCCATTTTACTTAAGTCATTTCTCGCTTAACTTAAAAATAAAATAAATTTCCACCGAACGTTTGAATTGTATTATCCATTAACTTCGGTTAAAATAAATTCCGACCGTTCGGTTGTGCCGTAACCACGTTGGAAATCAAAAAGAGGTAAAAAATAATATAATAATCAAAAAGACATCTTTTAGTAAAATAAAACGGAAAATCAATCGGACGTTTTCTCTTTGGGATTTCTCATTCTTAATCGAATTGATTAATAACTAAAGTGAAACTAAAGGCTAAAATCAATTCGCCTAGTCAAGCTCGTCCATAAAAATAGGCTTTTGAAATTTGTCATTTCATTTTCTCACTAAGTAAAATGGATCATTTTTAAGGTCCAACGCCTTAAAATGATCACCTCTTAAAGTAAAAAAGAATCACTTGATAAAAAAGAACTACGTAGGTCTGATTTTCTCATCCCAAATTGAGGAATACGTAGGAGCAAAGGGAAACACCCTTGTCGACCACAAAAAGAGAAAATATAAAAAGGGTATAAAGGATATAGAGACATAAAAAGGGAACATAAAAAATCAAAGTCATGTTTGCACATTCGATTAAAGGCTGCCGTCCCTTGGGGCGGACGTGTGGGGTGCTAATACCTTCCCCGTGCGTAAATACAACTCCCGAACCTTTCACTTAAAAGTTCGTAGATCGCGTCTTTTCCGGTTTTTCCGACGTTTTCCTCAAATAAACGTTGGTGGCGACTCCGCGCGTATTCCTTTCGTGGAACACGCATCCCGCGAGTCACGCGTCGCCCTCCCGCCGAAGGGTAGGTTGCGACAGTTGGCGACTCCACTGGGGACTGTTTTTAGAGAGTTAGGCCATTTAATTTTGTGCAATGTTTTACCGTGACTTACCCCTTTGTTGGTTTCCTTTCATTATGTTCTTGTGTATATAAACTCTTTGTTGCTTTTAGTGCGTTTTAAATGTATGCATGAAGTAAATATTTATTCATTTGATGCACACAAACACCAACACTATTTGCACACACTGTGAGTGAAAAAGGGCCCTATACCCGGGTTCATGGGAGCATAAGGAGTGGAGGTGAATCTGTGATCATGCTAGGTCTCCGGCTTGCTTGATTACAGTGAACCCTCATCTAGAGCTTTTCTCTTTGAAAACCTATTGTTGCTAGTAGTCCCTACTGCTACAATATGTTCTTCAAAGGGGATGATACCTCTAGAAACCATCAAGAGAGATATAACTACCTTGGGGATTATTGCTAAAAGCCTAGTTAGTTCTCTCCCTTGTAGGTCCCTTAAATAGGGGCACGAAGCAAACACGCTGCGTGCCATTTTTCACACTGCCATGCATGAGTATCATATACCCTTTTGCTTATGTTCGGTAAATATTGTCATACTGTGCACATTCCCGCATTGTGTCTTTTACATAGGCATTGCATATGGGTTCTGTCTTGATCCCTACTGTAAACAAACCAACGGAGGGTCCGTGTCGCCTTCTTAAAAACGTGCGTTGGGGCATTTCGCTACCCCTAGACGTCGTATCTAAGAAGGGGACAAATTCCCCGGACCCCCGCATTCCTAGATTGCATCTGTGTCATATGAATTCCATCATGCATTCATCCATCCCACCCATGAGATATCGGAGTTTTGATTTGCACCAGCTTTTGTCTCACTTTAGTAAGCATGGGAACAAATCAAACCGGCAAGAGGTTCTACCAAGTCAAGGTCAAAAGCCTAGATACCACCAGCATCAAGGAATTAGGGCGGTTGATGGAACCCCTCCAAATGCAAGCCTTCCGCAAGACTTACGGAAAGATCTTAGAGTTGACCATAGCAGAGGTGTCCATAGAAGCCATTGCATCACTTACCCAATATTACGACCAGCCTTTGAGGTGCTTCACATTCGCAGACTTCCAATTAGTACCAACCATTGAAGAATTTGAGGAAATTCTAGGATGTCCTCTCGGGGGAAGAAAACCATATCTTTCCTCCGGGTGTCTCCCCTCTTTGAGCAGAATTGCAACTGTGGTCAAGGATTCAGCAAGAGGTTTGGACCGCATAAAACAGACTCGGAACGGCATAGCGGGCCTACCACAGAAGTACCTAGAAGACAAGGCGAGGGGTATGGCCAATCAAGGAGACTGGGTCCCGTTTATGGATGTGTTAGCTTTGCTAATTTTTGGGGTCGTCCTCTTTCCAAACGTGGATGGTTTGGTAGACCTAGCAGCAATCGACGCTTTCCTTGCCTACCACCATAGCAAGGAAAGTCCGGTGGTAGCTGTCTTGGCAGATCTATTTGACACATTTGACCGAAGGTGCGAAAAGAGTAGCGCACGGATCATCTGTTGCTTACCCGCCCTCTGTGTTTGGTTGGTTTTACATTTGTTCCAACAAGACACAAGACATCCATGTCCGCTCCTGAGCCATCGCTCGTGTACTGAAAAGAGGAGAATAGATTGGGACCAGCTCTTGGCCGGGATAGGAGGTAGAACAATCAGTTGGTTCCCCCGATGGAAGGAAGGAAAAGAAGGAGTCCTTTTCTCATGTGGAAGATACCCAAACATTCCGCTAGTAGGAACGAGGGGTTGTATTAACTACAATCCCGCGCTCGCTATAAGACAACTAGGGTACCCCATGAGGGGAGCACCGACGGAAGAAAGCATGTCTCCTTTCCTTGTGAGGGATTTCGGCGCACAAAATTCCAAGACTATACAAAGAATCCATAAGGCGTGGGAAACCCCGTTAAAGAAAGATCAAGAGCTTAGAGGCATTCGTAATGGCATCATTGGTGGGTACCACGAATGGCTGAAAGTTCATATACGAGGTTTAGATTGGCTCGCCAAGTTAAAAGTCGTCAGCAAAGAGAGTTTTGAAGCACCGGAAGAGGACGAAGAAGTCCAAGCTCTCAAAAGCGAGTTAGGAAAGGCAAAACTTGCCAAGGAGAATTTCAAGTTGGCCGCTACACACGTTCGGAAGGAGTGTGCCGGGTTACGGGAAGAGAATGCAATTACCGCAAGAGCCCTTGAACAAGAGACCAAGAGGGCTCGCAAGGAAGAGTATGGCCGGAACAAATTTCGCGGAGCTCTATGGGGTAGCAATAGTGAACTCAAGTTGCGAAAGGAAGAAAGGGACCAGTCGCGAGCACATAGCATGGTTTTGAAAGAGGAGTTAGTTGCCTGTTCAAGGTCCAAAAGAAGCTTGTCTCAGCGTTTATGCGAGACGGAGACCAACATGCTAGCTATCATCGCCAAGTACCAAGAAGAGTTAGGTCTAGCTGCGGCCCACGAGCATAGGATTGCGGACGAATATGCCCAAGTATACGCGGAAAAAGAGGCTAGAGGAAGGGTGATCGACTCTTTACACCAAGAGGCAACCATGTGGATGGATCGGTTTGCTCTTACCTTGAACGGGAGTCAAGAACTTCCCCGATTGTTAGCCAAGGCCAAGGCGATGGCAGACACCTACTCCGCCCCCGAAGAGATCATGGGCTTCTCGGCTATTGTCAGCATATGATAGACTTAATGGCCCACATAATTAGAAATCGTTAGGAAACTTGTATGGTCTCTAAGACCTTGACTAGATACGACTTCCTTTTTGAAATAAAATGAGTTGGTCCCATGTTTCTACTCCAAAAAGCTTTTGCAAATCAAATCACTCCTACATTTCATCTCTAGCATGCATTTTCTTTCTTTACCCACTCCTCATGTTTGGTTTTTTAGGGGAAAAACACCATAACTAAACGCGCCGCAAGGGATCCCTATCGCACCAGATCCAAATCTAGAACGATGGGTGATCAAGAGGAGACGCAGGAACAGATGAAAGCCGACATGTCGGCTCTGAAAGAACAAATGGCCTCCATGATGGAGGCCATGTTAAGTATGAAGCAGCTCATAGAGAAGAACGCGGCCACCGCCGCCGCTGCCAGTTCGGCTGCCGAAGCAGACCCGACTCTCTGGCAACTACGCACCATCCTCCCTCAAACATAGTAGGACGGGGAAGGGACACACTGGGGCACGATGGCAGCCCTCACCTGGGATACAACCGAGCGGCTTACCCTTATGGATTGCCGCCCAACTATTCACCACCCGTCTTGCAAGAAGATGCGGGCCACATTGCTTCTCCCGTCCATGAAAGAGAGCCTCCTCAGCAGCCCGACGAAGTCCAAAAGACCCTCAAGATTATGCTCGGAGGGATGTCGAGTTCTATCCCCCGATCCCCGAAGGGCCGGCACCAGGCACGTTGCCTCAACCCAACATCGCAGCATCCCAATAGTTTGTCCATGGAAGGGCCGCCCCCGGCAACTGAAGAAAGGAGGAAGCTCGATCTCCTTGAGGAAAGATTGAGGGCTGTGAAGGATTTGGGGACTATCCGTTTGCAGACATGACGGATCTTTGCTTAGTACCCGATGTTGTTATTCCCCCGAAGTTCAAAGTGCCGGACTTCGACAAGTATAAAGGGACGACTTGTCCCAAAAACCATCTCAAAATGTACTGCCGTAAGATGGGCGCCCACTCTAAAGATGAAAAGCTGTTGATACACTTCTTTCAGGATAGCTTGGCCGGAGCTGCGGTAGTGTGGTACACTAATTTGGAAGCTTCCCGTATCCGTACTTGGAAGGATCTGATTACCGCCTTCCTAAGGCAGTATCAGTACAATTCTGATATGGCTCCTGACCGTACTCAACTGCAGAATATGTTCAAAAAAGAGGGTGAAACCTTTAAAGAATATGCGCAGCGATGGAGGGATTTGGCGGCACAAGTAGCTCCTCCCATGGTTGAGAGAGAGATGATCACCATGATGGTAGACACTCTGCCAGTGTTCTACTATGAGAAGCTAGTGGGTTACATGCCGTCCAGCTTTGCGGATCTGGTGTTTGCCGGGGAAAGAATCGAGGTTGGATTGAAAAGAGGAAAGTTTGATTACGTTTCCTCCACAAACGCGAATGCCAAAAGAATCGGGGCAACAGGGGCAAAAAGGAAGGAGGGAGATGCCCATGCCGTCTCTTCAACACCTGCGTGGGTCAAACCCAGCAAACACCTCATGGTACCCATCAGTACGCGCAACATCACCCAAGCTTCTCGGCTCATACTGGGAAACCTCTAGTTCAACACCCGTGCAGCCTAAGGCACCCACCCAGAGGGAAGCTCCCCAAGTTCCAACTCCGAACACGACTCGACGGCCGGTAATTCCAACACGACAAGGAACTTCCCTCCGAGGCCATTTCCAGAATTCACCCCACTCCCAATGACGTACAAAGATCTTCTCCATCCCTCATCGCCAATCATTTGGCCGTGGTAACTCCCGGAAGGGTCCTCGAACCCCCTTTCCCGAAGTGGTATGACCCTAACGCAACTTGCAAGTACCATGGGGGTGTCCCGGGGCATTCCGTCGAAAAATGCTTGGCCCTTAAATACAAGGTCCAACATTTAATGGATGCTGGATGGCTGACTTTCCAAGAGGATCGGCCCAATGTGAGAACCAACCCGCTCGCCAATCATGGAGGGGGAGCAGTTAATGCAGTTGAATCCGATAGGCCGCACAGGTCTAAACCTTTAAGGGATGTGGCAACCCCTAGGAGGTTTATCTTTGAGGCCCTACAAAAGGGAGGTGTGATTCCCCATAGTGGGTGTAAGGAGGATTCCTGTCTGCTACATTCCGGCGAGATGCATGACATGGAGACGTGTTTGGAAGTAGAGGAATTGTTACAGCGGATGATAGATCAAGGTCGACTGGAAGTCGGCATTGAAGGAAAAGAAGAGCAGCATATATGCATGCAATCTACGGAGGGGAGCGGTGTTGCGAAGCCCAAACCCTTGGTGATATACTTCACTAAAAGCGCAGCTTCGCAAAAGCCCGGACACCCCTTAATGGCCAAACCTGTTCCTTTCCCGTACCAAAATAGTCACGCGGTCCCGTGGAGATATACACCTCCGGGGAAGAAGGAAGAAGAAGTCACTGACGTCAGCTCGCTGTCAGCTAAAGTAACAAATATCACGGGACTGAGTGGTGTGACCCGTAGTGGTCGTGTGTTCGCACCTCCGGACCTACCAGTCCAACCCGCCGACGTCAAGGGAAAAGGAAAAGTGGTGGAGGAACAAGATGGCGAAGCACCCCACGCTTCGAATAAAGATATTCCAGCAAAGGGGCCCCCGGAGAAAAAGGATGGTAGAAAGGAGGTGTCGCTAGAGGAAGCCAGCGAGTTCCTTCGGATAATTCAGCAGAGCGAATTCAAGGTTATCGAACAGCTCAACAAAACCCCGGCTAGGGTCTCGCTGTTGGAGTTACTTATGAGCTCCGAGCCTCATCGGGCTCTGCTA
Organism: Glycine soja; assembly: GCF_004193775.1. Classification (NCBI taxonomy): domain Eukaryota; kingdom Viridiplantae; phylum Streptophyta; class Magnoliopsida; order Fabales; family Fabaceae; genus Glycine; species Glycine soja. The sequence goes on along the minus strand of NC_041013.1, from coordinate 19,127,999 downwards.
GTAAAAGTGCTGAACGAGGCTCACGTGGCCCAAGATATCTCGGTAGAAGGTTTCGGAGGGCTGGTCAACAATATCACTGCCAACAACTATCTTGCCTTCGCCGAAGAAGAAATCCCCGCCGAGGGGAGAGGGCATAATAAGGCTTTACACGTATCAGTCAAGTGTATGGACCATATCGTAGCCAAGGTGCTCATCGATAATGGTTCCAGTTTAAACGTGATGCCTAAGAGCACTTTGGAGAAGTTACCATTCAATGCTTCCCACTTAAAACCAAGTTCAATGGTGGTTCGGGCCTTCGACGGCACTCGCCGAGAGGTTAGGGGAGAGATCGATCTCCCAGTACAAATAGGCCCTCACACCTGTCAAGTCACCTTCCAAATAATGGATATTAACCCCCCCTACTGCTGCCTGTTGGGGCGCCCGTGGATCCACTCAGTGGGAGTTGTGCCTTCTACACTCCACCAAAAGCTGAAATTCGTAGTGGAGGGGCACTTGGTCATCGTGTCAGGCGAGGAAGATATCTTGGTAAGCTGCCCATCCTCCATGCCTTATGTGGAAGCCGCAGAAGAATCGTTAGAAACTGCTTTCCAGTCTTTTGAGGTGGTCAGCATTTCCTCCGTGGACTCCCTCTTTGGGCAGCCTTGTCTGTCCGATGCAGCGGTAATGATGGCCCGAGTTATGTTGGGGAACGGTTATGAACCCGGGATGGGTTTAGGAAAAAACAACGGCGGCATAACTAGCCTGATAAATACCCAAGGAAATCGTGGGAAGTATGGTTTAGGCTATAAGCCCACTCAGGCGGACATGAAAAGAAGCATCGCGGGAAGGAAGAACAATGGTCAAAGTTCGCGTTGGAGACAAGAAGGTGAAGGAAGCCCGCCCTGCCACATAAGTAGAAGCTTTATAAGCGCGGGTTCGGGAGACAAAGGTCAAGCGTTCGCGATATGCGAAGATGATATTCCGAGTACTTTGGATTTGGTACGACCATGCCCTCCTGATTTCCAGCTGGGAAATTGGCGAGTGGAGGAACACCCCGGCATTTACGCAACAAGCATAATGTAAACCTTTACGGTTTTAAAAGCTCTATAGTTGGGCCTAGGCTTTAGAGTTTTTCCTTTTGTTAAGGCTTTGTGTCTTTTGTTTTTGAATTTATAATACAAGGATCTTTCTTCATCTGTTCCTGGTCTCTACCCATTCTCATTCATTTGCATGTTTACTTCTTTTTCTGAAACGGCAGATCCGATGACGAGTCCCCCGAAGGTACTAATACCTGGGACCCGTCTATCGACTTCGAGCAAGAAATGAATCAAACGGAAGATGAAGGAAATGAGGATGTGGGACTTCCCCCAGAACTAGAAAGAATGGTCGCCCATGAGGACCAAGAAATGGGGCCTCATCAAGAAGAAACAGAGCTAGTAGACTTAGGAATTGGCAGTGGAAAGAGGGAAGTAAAGATAGGTACAGGTATTACCGCACCTATCCGTGAAGAATTAATAATCCTTCTAAAAGACTACCAAGACATCTTTGCTTGGTCATACCAAGATATGCCCGGTTTGAGTTCTGACATTGTACAGCACCGATTACCTCTAAATCCCGAGTGTTCCCCGGTAAAACAGAAACTGAGGAGGATGAAGCCCGAAACATCCTTGAAGATAAAAGAAGAAGTGAAGAAGCAATTTGACGCTGGATTTCTGGCCGTCGCTCGGTATCCAGAATGGGTTGCCAACATCGTACCAGTTCCTAAAAAAGATGGGAAAGTACGAATGTGTGTAGATTATCGGGACCTGAATCGGGCCAGTCCCAAGGACAATTTTCCTTTACCACACATCGATATCCTCGTAGATAACACGGCCAATTTCGCTTTATTTTCCTTCATGGACGGTTTCTCTGGTTACAATCAGATAAAGATGGCGCCCGAGGATATGGAAAAGACTACTTTCGTCACCCTGTGGGGAACGTTCTGTTACAAGGTGATGTCCTTTGGACTCAAGAATGCCGGGGCAACTTATCAACGGGCCATGGTAGCTTTGTTCCATGATATGATGCATCAAGAGATCGAGGTCTACGTGGACGACATAATTGCTAAATCTAAATCCGAGGAAGAACACCTTGTCAACCTGCGGAAATTGTTCGAAAGGCTTAAGAAATATCAATTAAGGTTGAACCCCGCTAAGTGTACCTTTGGGGTCAAATCAGGGAAATTGCTTGGTTTCATTGTAAGCCAGAAAGGGATAGAGGTAGACCCCGAAAAAGTGAAGGCTATCCTTGAGATGCCAGAACCCCGTACAGAGAGGCAAGTCCGAGGTTTCCTGGGGCGCTTGAATTATATTGCCAGATTCATATCGCAGCTCACCGCCATTTGTGAGCCGTTGTTTAAACTCTTGCGCAAAAACCAAACTGATCGGTGGAATGAGGATTGCCAAGAGGCTTTTGGAAGGATCAAAAAGTGCCTAATGAATCCTCCCGTGCTTATGCCACCAGTACCTGGAAGGCCTCTCATTTTGTACATGACAATCTTGGACGAGTCAATGGGGTGTATGCTGGGGCAACATGATGAATCCGGGAAGAAAGAGCGCGCTGTTTACTACCTAAGTAAGAAGTTCACGACCTGTGAGATGAATTACTCCTTGCTTGAAAGAACGTGTTGTGCTTTAGTATGGGCATCCCATCGCCTAAGGCAGTACATGCTGAGCCATACTACCTGGTTGATATCCAAAATGGACCCGGTTAAGTACATCTTTGAAAAGCCAGCTCTCACAGGACGAATCGCCCGGTGGCAAGTCTTGCTATCTGAGTTTGATATAGTCTACGTCACCCAAAAGGCGATAAAAGGAAGCGCTTTGGCAGATTATTTGGCTCAACAGCCTCTTAACGACTACCAGCCCATGCATCCGGAATTCCCGGATGAGGACATCATGGCCTTGTTCGAGGAAAAGTTGGACGAAGATCGGGACAAATGGACTGTATGGTTTGACGGAGCGTCAAACATTCTAGGTCATGGCGTTGGGGCAGTGTTGGTCTCTCCGGACAATCAATGTGTACCTTTCACAGCCAGGCTAGGATTCGACTGCACCAACAACATGGCCGAATATGAAGCATGTGCCCTAGCCGTCCAGGCAGCAATTGACTCCAATGTCAAACTACTCAAGGTGTACGGCGACTCAGCGTTGGTAATCCATCAGTTGAGAGGGGAATGGGAAACTAGAGATCCCAAGCTGATACCCTACAAAGCCTATATCAAGGAATTGGCTAAGACTTTCGATGAGATCTCCTTCCATCATGTTCCCCGCGAGGAAAATCAAATGGCGGATGCACTTGCTACGTTGGCGTCTATGTTCCAGCTAACACCGCACGGGGATCTACCCTACATTGAATTTTGGTGTCGTGGCAAACCCGCACATTGTTGCCAAGTGGAAGAGGAACGGGACGGAAAGCCTTGGTATTACGACATCAAGCGATATGTCGTAAGCAAAGAATACCCGCCAGAGATTGCCGACAACGATAAAAGGACATTGAGGAGGTTGGCAGCCGGTTTCTTCATGAGCGGAAGCATACTGTATAAAAGAAATCACGACATGACACTCCTGCGGTGTGTGGATGCCAAGGAGGCAAATCACATGATCGAAGAAGTCCATGAGGGCTCGTTTGGAACGCACGCCAATGGACATGCTATGGCCAGGAAGATCCTAAGAGCAGGTTATTACTGGCTTACCATGGAAAGTGATTGTTGTGTCCATGTGAGGAAGTGCCACAAATGTCAAGCATTCGCAGATAATGTCAATGCCCCACCACATCCTCTGAATGTCATGTCCGCCCCTTGGCCTTTCTCCATGTGGGGAATAGATGTCATCGGGGCCATTGAGCCCAAGGCCTCGAATGGTCATCGCTTCATCCTCGTAGCGATAGATTATTTCACCAAGTGGGTCGAGGCGGCTTCATATACCAATGTCACGAGGAATGTGGTGGTCAGGTTCATTAAGAAAGAGATCATCTGCCGATATGGTTTGCCAAGGAAGATTATCACGGACAACGGCACCAACCTGAATAATAAGATGATGGCAGAAATGTGCAAGGAGTTTAAAATCCAGCATCACAATTCCACGCCCTACCGGCCAAAGATGAATGGAGCCGTGGAAGCGGCCAATAAGAATATCAAAAAGATTATCCAAAAGATGACCGTGTCATACAAGGATTGGCACGAGATGCTCCCATTCGCGTTACACGGTTACCGGACTTCAGTGCGAACGTCAACTGGGGCAACGCCGCTCTCATTGGTATATGGGATGGAGGCTGTGTTACCGTTTGAGGTAGAAGTCCCGTCATTAAGGATCTTGGCAGAATCCGGATTAAAGGAATCAGAGTGGGCTCAAACACGCTACGATCAGCTCAACCTCATTGAGGGTAAGCGCTTAACGGCCATGAGTCATGGGCGCTTATACCAGCAAAGAATGAAGAGTGCATTCGACAAGAAAGTACGCTTACGCAAGTTCCATGAGGGAGACCTTGTGCTAAAGAAAATGTCCCATGCTGTCAAGGACCACCGAGGGAAATGGGCCCCGAACTACGAAGGGCCTTTTGTTGTGAAGAGGGCTTTTTCCGGAGGAGCCCTGGTGCTTACCAACATGGATGGCGAAGAGCTACCTTCACCCGTGAGCTCTGATGTCGTCAAACAATATTATGCTTAGAAGCTGGGGCAATTAAGGATGTCGCTGCATGTTCTTTATCTTTATGCGTTTTCTGGATTTCCCCCAGGGATTTCCTGTCTGTTGTATCTCTCGTTACAATCTTTCAAAGAAATGAACGTGGATTCGAGGCTTTTAGTCCTCACGTTAGTTTCACACCTTGCGTTAATCTGTGATCACCTGAGCCCTTCCGCTCAGTTCATGGGATCCCCCAAGCGCTTAATTAGAATTGAACCTGAACCAACTTTCCCTAAATTTTCTGCGTTTGAAAACATTCATGCATACGCATACGCATACGCATGTATATTGTTGTGGTAAAACAGGGGCAGGATCACCTTGGGCTACCTTCTGGAGTAGAGACGAAACATGAACGGCAGAAACCAATCAAGGTAGGGTAATGACGCGGTCAAGATTGGCCATACCTGGTTGTTTATTACTTGCAGGTACTTAAGGACGAACGCAAGTGGGGATGGGGTCACGACCGACCGATCGTTGCCCTTCTCTGTGCGAAACAAGCAGAGAATGTCGCTGCAAGGCAGCCCCGTATCCTTTGTATTTTGCAGCTTTCTTTTACTTTTTGTTTGTTTTAAAAAGTAAAAAAAAATAAGTAATCAACGCCTAATTCTAACCTAAGTAAGTTCAAGTTAGGCAAGATGCTAATCCATGAGAAGGGAGGGGACATGGTTAATATTCCCCCCAAAAAAAAAAAATAAAAAAAAAATAAAAAATAAAAAATGTGCAGGTTAGCTCGCCTGGGCGACCTGGGCTCGCCTGGGCGAGCCACCCCTGCACCAAATTATAAGAATGATGAAAGGGGGGGCGTTTTAACATTCAAAAACTTCTTTTCCCCCCTTTCAAAAGCCATACCCACGGGATTGACGAGTTTGCAGCCCTAGGGCCATCCTTTTTCGCATTTTTGATTCCGTTTTGCGCTTTTGTTCATCACCAACAAGTAAGTGTTCCATCCCTAAGCTTTCTAGCTTTTCATTGGTGTATTTTGATCTCCTTTTGGTGCTCTAAATTATGGGAGTATGCTCAAATATATAGGGCAATTTTGGTTTGTTTTCTTGCTTGATTAGGTTGAATTAGGGGTGTGTATGGGATGGCCCTAGGCCTATAATGCATTTTTGAACAATGGGACATGCCACATTGTCCCCGTTCTCTTGCTATTGACGCCTAAACGCGCGCCCACCAAGTGTTCGGTGAAATGCCTCAATGGCATTAGCGCGTGACTTTTGTAAGGAAACAACCCATGGGGCATTTTGGTTTGTACACATTTTCTTTTTTTGGAATATGTATTCATTCCTGAAAGAGGCTAGAGTAATTGCCCCGCATATATCCTAGGCCTAGGAACTAAAATTTTATGCAAAAAGAACACAAGAGGAGGTGCATATTGGGTAAAGTTATCCTTTTTGGCCAGCAATCGGCTCTGGGCCACACTACAATATTTTCCCTACGCCTAGATGTTTAGGAATTGTGCTCGTCATGAATGTGTAGGTTTAGAATAGGTAGCAAGATACCTTTGGCAATTTACACTTTGGGTATGATAGCAAAATACTTGGATGTATGTATATATAATTTTTGGTAGTCAAAATGTCTCACAAAAAATATATATAAATGTGTTGCATGTTATGTGAAGAAAACATATTACAAAAAAATATATACCTTCTAATTTGAATACAATTTTAGTCAGCAAAGGAAAATATGCTTGAATTTGCATGTGGCTTTAGGTAGCAAAAACTTGAAAAAAAAAAAAAAAAAAAAAAGAAGCATGAAATGTAGCACCTTATTGCGTAGGTAGTCAAGATTCATCATGAAGTTTGTATATGTATAGGTATTAGAAATACCAAGATGAGCGCATGTGCAATTTTTGGTACCCCGAAATGCTTTGAGTATGCATGTATGTAAATTTAGCCAAGGAGGCGTGTGTGATGTAAATAACAAATACACCTTGGAAGTACATGTAAATAATCTAGGTAATGAAGCTACCTTGATTGTATATGGGTGCATTTTTCTTAGTTAATAGGATGTCTTGTGCAAGTGAACGTTCGTAGGGAAATATGCGCATAAGCTTGCTCTAAATTTACATTGATGTTTGTATTTATGGGAGGAGGTTGTATGTCATTTTTGTTTTAAGAGTAGTGTCCCACTGGTAAAACTAACTTTCCAAATGTTTGCCTTCGCAGGAAATGGCCCCGAGGAAGCTTGCCTCAAAGAGGTCCAGGAAGGACAAGGCAGCCGAAGGAACTAGTTCCGCTCCGGAGTATGATAGTCACCGCTTTAGGAGTGCTGTACACCAGCAGCGCTTCGAGGCCATCAAGGGATGGTCGTTTCTCCGGGAGCGACGCGTCCAGCTCAGGGACGACGAGTATGCTGATTTCCAGGAGGAAATAGGGCGCCGGCGGTGGGCATCACTGGTTACTCCCATGGCCAAGTTTGATCCAGAAATAGTCCTTGAGTTTTATGCCAATGCTTGGCCAACAGAGGAGGGTGTGCGTGACATGAGATCCTGGGTAAGGGGTCAGTGGATCCCGTTTGATGCCGACGCTATCGGCCAACTCCTAGGATATCCGTTGGTGTTGGAAGAGGGCCAGGAATGTGAGTATGGCCAGAGGAGGAACCGGTCTGACGGGTTCGATGAGGAGGCCATCGCCCAGCTGCTATGTATACCGGGACAGGATTTTGCCCGGACTGCTGCAGGGAGGCGAGTGCGAATCATGCGCACCAACATGACCACCCTGACCCAGATATGGATGACGTTGCTCCTCAGCAACATCCTGCCCACCGATCATAATTCCAACCTCCCCATGCCGAAGTGCCAGCTGGTGTACGCCATCCTGACACGGATGAGCATCCATGTGGCTCAGTTGATCGCTGATGCCATCTATATTTTTGCAGGTATGGCGCCCACTAGGCACCCTTTGGACCCAGATAAGTCCAATAGGGCCCTGGGATTCCCTGCACTGATCACAGGACTCTGCCAGTCGTTCGGAGTCCCCGTTGCACCTACCAAGGTGATTCGGCCGCCCATCACCCGGGATTTTATTGAGAAGTACTGTACCCAGAGACAGGCTCAGGGTGATGCTCCACAGGCCGCAGGCGCGCCCCCACCACCTCATCAGGCTGGCCAGGCTGGGGCATTTGACATGGAGCAGTATTTACGGCATTTGGTTCGCCAGCAGGCGGCCAACCACCGAGCACATGTACGGACCCATGATTGTCTGTACCAGATGAGCCTTAGCATGCAGAGCCAGGGCTTCGCTTCTTTTTCATGCCCTACTCCAGACCAGTTTAGGGCAGAGGTTGCATGGCCCGGAGATTGGCCCGAGGCCCAAGCAGGAGAGGCACCCCCAGAAGCTCCCGGCGATGGAGAAGAAGCCCACGAGGATGAGGAGATGGCCGATTTGCTTGACTTCTTGGGAGGGAGTGGAGATACGTGACTGGGAGATCCCCAGATTCATGTTTTCTTTCATATTTCTTTTGTCATTTTTATTCTATGTTATTGTTTTGACTTGAGAGACTAATGTTTGTTTTTGTTGTTTCGATTGTCATTTGTACAGCGCATACATTTTTGTTTAGATTGTTGCGTTAGTATTTATATATCATTACTATCGATGATGTTTGAAATTCTGGAACCGTGTAGAGTTCTTCGTTTAGGAACATCGTCCAAAAGTATATATGTAAAATAAACAAAAAAAAATCATGATAAAAATAAAAATAGAAAAAAAAAAAAAAAAAAAGAGAAGAGGGCAAGTAAAGAAAAAGAGAGCAAATAAGAAAAAAGAAGAGGGCAAGTAAAGAAAAAGAGAGCAAATAAGAAAAAAGAAGAGGGCAAGTAAAGAAAAAGAGAGCAAATAAGAAAAAAGAAGAAGGCAAGTAAGGAAAAAGGTGGAAAAAGAGAAAATAAGTTGTCTAGCTAAAAACCGACATGCTTTTGAAAAGAGATGATTTCCAACTCTTCTTCGAAAAAAAATTCATTGATCATAACCGATTTTTGAAGAGAAAAAAACGTGTCTACACCTGAAGGGTGAATGCTGTGAAATTTCCCCGGACGCCCGAAATGGACCCGGATGAATGCACAAATTGATAAAAGAATATATTTTGGAAACATTGGGTTGATTTAAAATAGAGGAAATGAATCCTGAGCCCTAGCATCACATGACCATAAAAGTTTGACACTTGAGTGTCCACGTAGGTGCATGCGTGGCCAGTTTTGCATAAAGTTTCTAAATCATCAGTTTTGCATTTGTGTCATGGAAATAATGTGGGGCATCCCTTTTATCCTTGAACCAAACCAAACCCCGACATGTATCATGTCTAGCCATTCTACAAACCTTGAGCCAAAATCCTGACTCACCATAAACCTTGACCTAGGGTGAGAATGTCAATCCTTACCCTCGGAAGCAAAAAAGAAAAGAAGGAAAATTTCCAATCAAAGAGAAAGCAAAAAAGAAAAGAAAGGAAATTCCCAATCAAAGAGTGGGAGAAAGCAAAAAGAAAAGAAAGGAAATTCCCAATCAAAGAATGGGAGAAAGTAAAAAAAAAAAAAAAAGAAGAAGAAGAAGAAGAAGAAGAAGGAAAGAAAGCCCCTGATCGGGGATCGAAGGAAAAACAGAAGAAATATGCAGAGAGGTCTTTGGACCGGACAATATCTGAACAATACAGAATTGTCACCAAATGAACGAAAAAAGAAGGAAAGGGAACCACGACCTAAAATAGTCTTCTCCCTTTGATTACCAACCAAAATCCCGTGCGCTAGCGACTTTTTTTTTTTCTCGCCCCGCACTAAACAAAAACAGAAAAAGAAAAAAAAAAGCCAGAAAAATCAAAAGCCAAAAACACACAAAAGCCGAAAGAAGAAACCACCAAAAGAACCCATTCCCAAGGGAAGCCCTATTGATCCATGATCACGCGTGTAATTTTTTATTTGATAGGAAATAATTTGCAAAGTCAAGTCATGACATATCTATGGTTCGGAATTAGGATGAAACACTTACCTGTGCGAGATTGATACACTTTGAGTGGATTTCTTCTATTTTTGTCGAACCCAGTGTTTCCTCTAAATGATCATTTAGAAACGAAATGCTAACATCCAAAATCTCATTTATGGTTATGGGAGATTTCATCAGCAGACTCTCCTTCCCCGGTAGACGCATTGTTTTTCACTCAAAAAAGCATATGCTGCTCTAAATCAGTTGGAATATTTGTCTCCTTGCTAAAGCATGTTTGCATTTTAGTGGAGAAAACACCGAGACTTTTTCAAATCTCACAAGTTATCCAGAACTACGTAGGTCTGAGTTCCTCATTGGAGGACACGTAGGAGCAAGAGCCTCGCTTTTGTCGACCACACCGCCTTTTGTTGCCATGACTCAAGAGCTGGTAGCCCGCGGAGACACCTTACGGTTATCCGCACCTCGTCATTCAGTGACCCCAAGTGTGATTCACGAGCAGAGACCAATATGGTCATCTGCGCCCTTTCCGGAGATGTCAGCATTTTCCGATGGAGACTTTTCAAGTCTCACGAGTAATCAAGAACTACGTAGGTCTGAATTCCTCATTGGAGGATACGTAGGAGCAAGAGCCTTGCTTTTGTCGGCCGCCCCATAATCTTTGTCATACTGACCCTGAGGTCATGTGACATGCATCCTTGTATCATCCAGAGGCGGCGAGCCCGATGATACGCGGAGATACCTTACGGTTATCCGCACCCTTTTGTCATCCAGAGGCGGCGGGCCCGATGATACGCGGAGATACCTTACGGTTATCCGCACCCTTTTGTCATCCAGAGGCGGCGGGCCCGATGACAAGCAGAGACCAAGTTTGGTCATTTTGCACCCTTGTATCATCCAGAGGCGGCGGGCCCGATGATACGCGGAGATACCTTACGGTTATCCGCACCCTTTTGTCATCCAGAGGCGGCGGGCCCGATGACAAGCAGAGACCAAGTTTGGTCATTCTGCACCCTTGTATCATCCAGAGGCGGCGAGCCCGATGATACGCGGAGATACCTTACGGTTATCCGCACCCTTTTGTCATCCAGAGGCGGCGGGCCCGATGACAAGCAGAGACCAAGTTTAGTCATTCTGCACCCTTGTATCATCCAGAGGCGGCGGGCCCGATGATACGCGGAGATACCTTACGGTTATCCGCACCCTTTTGTCATCCAGAGGCGGCGGGCCCGATGACAAGCAGAGACCAAATTTGGTCATTCTGCACCCTTTTATCATCCAGAGGCGGCGGGCCCGATGATACGCGGAGATACCTTACGGTTATCCGCACCCTTTTGTCATCCAGAGGCGGCGGGCCCGATGACAAGCAGAGACCAAGTTTGGTCATTCTGCACCCTTGTATCATCCAGAGGCGGCGGGCCCGATGATACGCGGAGATACCTTACGGTTATCCGCACCCTTTTGTCATCCAGAGGCGGCGGGCCCGATGACAAGCAGAGACCAAATTTGGTCATTCTGCACCCTTGTATCATCCAGAGGCGGCGGGCCCGATGATACGCGGAAATACCCGAGTGGTTATCCGTATAAACATTCTTTTGCTATCTGTAAGACAGAACGCTTGATAGCATGCAGAAGCTGACATAGTCTTCTGCACCTTTTGTTCCTCCGGGAACAACAAGTCATTTACATGCGGAAATTTCATGGTCACCCGCGACTCTCGTTAACCGAGAGGAGCGAAATTAGTGTCATACACTAATTTTCGTCCGGGTACCTTTGCTTGATGACATGCGACCTTTCTTTGGTCCTTGTGAGGTGCTTGGCACCCATCGTTAGGCAATTTGTGAAAATCCGGGAACAACAAGTCATTTGCATGTGGAGATTTTATGGTCACCCGCGACTCTCGTCAACCGAGAGGAGCGAAATTAGTGTCATACACTAATTTTCGTCCGGGGACCTTTGCTTGATGACATGTGACCTTTCTTTGGTCCTTGTGAGGTGCTTGGCACCCATCATTAGGCAATTTGTGAAATTCCGGGAGCAACAAGTCATTTGCATGTGGAGATTTTATGGTCACCCGCGACTCTCGTCAAATCGAGAGGAACGAAATTAGTGTCTTATCTTTACTTTCCTTTTATCTCCAATAAAAGACAAGTAAAGAGGGGCAACTGTCATACCCTAATTTCGTCCGGGGACCTTTGCTTGATGACATGCGACCTTTCTTTGGTCCTTGTGAGGTGCTTGGTACCCATCATTAGGCAATTTGTGAAATTCCAGGACATGCCGAAAAACCAAAAAAATATTGATGCACAATTCGTAAGTTTCCGTGACACACCGGAAATCAAATGGAAGCATCGTTGCATAATTAAGTGAGGTTTCGTAACATTCCGTAAGTCAAAAAGGGGATGATTATGTAATCCGCAAGGTTCCGTAACATTACGGAAAGAAAACGAGTATCGTTACAAAATTCGTAAGTTTCTGTAAATTTACGAAAAAAGAATCACCAAAAAAAGCAGAGGGGGGTGTACTTAGTAAAAATGGGGGTGCAAATAGCACCCAGACCCACTTGGGCCCTCCAGAATATTCCTCCAGAAGGCTGTTGCTTCTGGAGGAAGCAACCTGGCTCGCCTGGGCGAGCGGGGCGGCAACCACCTCCCCTATTTTGCTATAAATAGGGGAGGAAGTGAAGAAGAAAAAGGGTTCAGCCCCTTTGGCATTTCTCTCTCTTTCGAATTTGCTTGGAAAAATCGTTTCCGTGAAGAAAATCTAAGCCGAGGCGCTTCCGAAACGTTTCCGTAACGTTTTCCGTGAAGAATTTCGCAAAGGTTTCAACCGTTCTTCGACGTTCTTCATTCGTTCTTCATCGTTCTTCGATCTTCAACGGGTAAGTACCTCGAACCAAGCTTTTCGATTCATTCTATGTACCCGTAGTGGTCCACATTGTGTTTCGTGCATTTTTATTCTCGTTTTGTTTACTTTTTATACCCCCTGTTGACGTGCTTAAGCCATTTTACTTAAGTCATTTCTCGCTTAACTTAAAAATAAAATAAATTTCCACCGAACGTTTGAATTGTATTATCCATTAACTTCGGTTAAAATAAATTCCGACCGTTCGGTCGTGCCATAACCACGTTGGAAATCAAAAAGAGGTAAAAAATAATATAATAATCAAAAAGACATCTTTTAGTAAAATAAAGCGGAAAATCAATCGGACGTTTTCTCTTTGGGATTTCTCATTCTTAATCGAATTGATTAATAACTAAAGTGAAACTAAAGGCTAAAATCAATTCGCCTAGTCAAGCTCGTCCATAAAAATAGGCTTTTGAAGTTTGTCATTTCATTTTCTCACTAAGTAAAATGGATCATTTTTAAGGTCCAACGCCTTAAAATGATCACCTCTTAAAGTAAAAAAGAATCACTTGATAAAAAAGAACTACGTAGGTCTGATTTTCTCATCCCAAATTGAGGAATACGTAGGAGCAAAGGGAAACACCCTTGTCGACCACAAAAAGAGAAAATATAAAAATGGTATAAAGGATATAGAGACATAAAAAGGGAACATAAAAAATCAAAGTCATGTTTGCACATTCGATTAAAGGCTGCCGTCCCTTGGGGCGGACGTGTGGGGTGCTAATACCTTCCCCGTGCGTAAATACAACTCCCGAACCTTTCACTTAAAAGTTCGTAGATCGCGTCTTTTCCGGTTTTTCCGACGTTTTCCTCAAATAAACGTTGGTGGCGACTCCGCGCGTATTCCTTTCGTGGAACACGCATCCCGCGAGTCACGCGTCGCCCTCCCGCCGAAGGGTAGGTTGCGACAGTTGGGCTTGAGTTATACGTTGCTGCCAACTACAGTTGACTATATCTTCTCACAACAATTTTTGATAGACACAAATTTTGAACCCAAAATATCAGACTTTGGCTTCGCTTGATCATTTTTGGGAGATCAAGATGAGGCAAACACAAATAGGGTTGTTGGAACATAGTAAGTTTCCTTTTGATATTAATTCTTTGACTTTCCACTATCAAATTTTAATCAATCGGGTAAATTTTATTTTCAGCGGTTACATGCCTCCTGAGGATGCTACTCGTGGACATTTCTCAATGAAATCAGATGTCTTTAGTTATGGTATGATAGTACTAGAGATTATAAGTGGGAAGAAAAATAGGGAATTTTCAAACTCAGATAACTTCAATAATCTTCCTGGACATGTAAGCATACTGATCTTACTATGTTGCTAAGTAGCATGAAATGAATTATTTTCATCCTAGTCATTAAATTCTCATAATTAATCTTAGGCATGGAGATTATGGACAGAAGAGAGAGAACTGGAACTGTTGGATGAAGTGTTAGGAGAACAATGCACAACCTTCGAAGTCATACGATGCATACAGGTAGGTTTCTTATGCGTGCAACAAAGACCATAAGATAGGCCTGACATGTCATCAGTGGTTTTAATGTTGAATGGTGATAAATTATTTCCAAAGCCAAAGATTCCTGGCTTTTATATTGAAAATAAAGTCACATCTGAAACAAATTCTTCGTCAACAAATGCCAAATTGTGCTTAGTTAATGAACATGTCGTCACAACTTAGATGCAAGATAGGAAATCTAGGCAAGAAGATGTAAGGGTTTCACCTTCTAATGTAGTATATATGTGTTATTTGAGCATACATAATTAGTGATTGTTCTATTACTAACTCCTTCATTGCCTTTGTCATGTATTTGAACCTTCTCCAGTTTTTGACACAATTTTTTTACGGAAAGTGGATTGGAGAGTCACAATAGAATATGCTTGTGATGCTTCAAAACTTAAACTTTGTTCCCATTGACTGCTCAGAATGCTCTTTTGTTATCAGAAGAATGTTGTTAGAGATTAGGAAATTACAATTTTTCACACTTAAAAATCTTAAGTAGCTTAAAAACTATTGTATAAGTGTTCAAAAGCTAGATTTACAAATCTTGTTTGTTAAAAAAATGATTCTAGAAACTAATAGCAGCTAGATTGTTTTATACATAAACTTATGAAGGTGTTTCTGAAAGTTGAAAGCAATTCAGTTCTAATTGTGGGTGCGGATCACACTTTTTTTGGAATGATATTCAAGATCATCACTACTACAAAAGTGTGATTCAACATCGTTGAATACCAAAGGATATGGTACTTCTCTCCCTTCAGCTGAAGATGCTTCTTTCTTTTTCTCTCTAGCACAATCACTCTTGCTTTTTCTCTTCTCTTCTTTTCTCTCTTTTTCTTTTTCAATTTTCTCATTTTTTTCATTTTCTTTTTCTTTTTCATTTTTTTCATTTTTTTTTCATTTTCATCTTCTTTTTCTTTTTCCTTCTTTTCTTTTTCACTCAAAATTATTGGTGTCTCTCTCACTTGTTCATCCTCTTCTTCTTCTTCTTCTTCTTCTTCCTCTATAAGTTCACAAATGGGTTGCACTAGTTCAGGTGCTGGTTCAATTACTAGCTATTGTTTGTCATCCTCCACCATTTTCTCCTTCTTCTTCTCCTCCTCCATGGTTACCTTCCTTCCTCGGGTCACCACAGCCTTGCATTCTTCTTTTGGATTCTACTCAGTGTTAGCTCCAAAAGTACTAGAAGATTTTTCTGCAAGCTGTTTAGCTAGCTGCCCTACCTGGACCTCTAGATTTTTGATGGCTGACTCTGTGCTCTTATGATTAGTCAATGACACCTGCATAAACTAAGCAAGAGTTTCTTCCAGCTTTGTTGTTCTCTCATATAAGTTAGGCCCTTGTTGTTGTGGCCTGTTAGGTAGCCCACCCTGGTCTTTATTGAACTGATTACCAGGGTGAGTTCTCCATTGATTTTGCTGCTGGTAAGGTTGGCCATGTTGAAATCCAGAAAATCCACCTGCATTAAAATTTTTTCTAGGCTGGTTTCCCATGTAATTAACTTTATGAGATGTTTCTTTAGTGGGAATACACAAGCCTGACCCATGAGCTCCACCACAAAGTGTTCAACCTGTAACCTGCAAAACAGATGAAGGTAAAGGTTGACTAGTATGAAATTGAGTTGGCAACTTACTTAGTGTTTCAGTTAAAGCTTCAAGTTTCTTGGACATCAACTTATTTTGGGCCTACAAGGCATCCTGTGATGGAAGCTCCAATAAGTTCCTAGGTAGGAATATGAATTCTATCATGCAAAATTGCGTGGTCACTGGCAGACATATTTTCAATTAAGTCCATCGCTTCTTTAGGTGTCTTCAACTTAATTTTTCCTCCTGCAGAAGCGTCAAGTAACTGCTTTGACTACGACCATAACCCATCAATGAAGATGTTCAGCTGTATAGGCTCTGAAAAACCATGAGTAGAGTTTTCCGCAGCAAGCTATGAAATCTTTCTAATGCCTCACTCAAAGATTCATCGGGAAAACTGATGGAATGAAGAAATTGTAGCTTTTCCCTCTGCAGTTTTAGACTCTGGGAAATATTTTTTTAGAAACTTCTCAACAACCTCATCCCAGGTCTTTAATTTGTTGCCTTTGAATGAATACAACCATCTCTTGGCCTCCCTAGATAAAGAAAATGAAAGCGGGCTGGACCTAATAGCATCTTCAGGTGCACTGGCAAGCTTGACAGTATTACAAATTTCAATATACGTTGCCAAGTGTGAGTATGGATCTTCATTTGGTAAACCATGAAACAAATTGCTCTGTATTAGCTGTATCAATGAAGGTGGGTAAGTTAAGTTTTGTAGAGAAATGTTGCGGCACCGAAGTTCTTGAGTAATCTTCCAAGGTCACTCGTCGAGGTTGCTCTTCAGCCATGACTTCGGATTCAAATTCTGCTATTTCAGATTCCCTGGATGTAGGTGAATTAGAAGATGATGACTCAGAAAAGTGAACGTCGTCCAGGATTGGTGCTACTGTTCTGTCGTGCAAAAGCTTTCTTTTTCTTTCTGCGTTGTTTCTTCTAAAGGTGGCTTCAATTTCTAAATCCAATGGAACCAATTCACCTGCAGAAGATCTACGCATGCAAACACTAACAGGAAAAGCAGTTAATCAATTCAAGAAGAAGACAAATTCTAAACTAAACAAATATTAACAAAAACAAAAATTAATAAATCAAAGAATAATGAATTAATGCCTTTAAACTAAACTAGACTTTCCAAATGGAAAAAGTTCCCCGGCAACGGCGCCAAAATTACTTGTTCAACCAGAATACTTGTTTACTCCCTCTTCCAAATTGGTATTACTTGTTTTTATATGGGAGTGGTCTTACCGGCAAGCGCACTGGGTCACCAAGTAAAATAATTAAAACGGAATGAACCGAGTATCGAACACAGGGAACTTATTCATTTAGCAAAGTTGTGTTAAGTAAGCAGGCATTTGCAAACAGAAATTAATGATTGTGAATTAAAGCAAAAGTATGTTCTATCCTAAGTAAAAGCAATAAATGAGAACAAGTAAGTGTGAAAACAGATATCTAACGGCGTTGGGTCCTCCTACTGAGTAAGTTGATGCAATTAAAGATGTTTTTCTAATTAAAGATATTCATGTGTTCTATGCTAAGGACAAAAATACCAAACACCAATTCCTCCAGAGTTTGGACTAATTTAAATCAAACTTCTTTTACAGATCCCTCTTGTTGAACTTAGCCTAATTTAAACAGCATTATACTCACATCATAATAAAGAAAACTAAAACCCTGCGCACTATCCCTAGCAATGCAGTTATTCAGTCCCTGCTCTATCAAGTTCTAAGGAAACAATACATTTCCCAATGCTAAAGTCCCTAACAGCACACACAAATGGGTGATCAAGCCACAAGCATGCATACAATAAGCATAGATAGAAGTAGTGAACACATAAAACAACCTTAATTAGATATGAAAAAGAGTTTACATCAACTACTCAATAAGAATCCCCAACTAAGGATTTTAGCCATTCATGGCAAGGAAGCTCCTTTTACACTGAAGAAGAAGAATCAAGAGAAATTTCTTGCTTATAAAGGAGTGGGGCATGTCTCCTCCACCTCTAGCAGTCTCACAATCACTCAAAAACTCATTAATCTCCCTAAAAGATGAAAACTTGGCCCCTTGCTCTGCTCTACGCTTTCTGAAATTCACACTCTTCAGGCCTCTGAGTAGTGAATAGTTCTCTTGGCTCCCCTCTCAATTTTATGCAAATCGGGCTTAAAAAGGGCTTCCTGATAACGCCATTCTCGCATTTAGCACGAGTAAGTGAATTTGAGCTTAGCGTCAATCTCGCGCTAAGCCTAGAAAGTGACAGACGACTCGCTTAGCGAGCTGATAATGCGCTAAGCGTGCTTGCATAGCAGATGTCTTTCCAGATTCTCCTTTAGCCGTTGATGCGCGCTAAGCGCATTGAGCTCTCTTAGCGCGATGGCTCCTTTGGCACTTCATCAAAATAGCTCCTTTTTGCCTGAAATGAAAGAAAATTTAACATTAATTTCCATGTAAAAAGGCTTCTACTGAGCAGAGATCAAAACAAAGCAATTTTATTTACAATCCTACCAAAAAGAACCATAAATTGGGAGATTTACATACATTTTGGAAAAATTTTCTATACAAAAGTTAGTCGTAAACGACGACTAACAACAATTGTCGATGACTTTAGTAGATTCACTTGGATCTACTTACTAAAAACAAAAGTTGAGGTTAAATTTGTAGTTCCAAATTTTATTCTCCTCATTCAGAACCAATTTCCAGTAAAAATTAAAGAAATGAAGATCAGATAATGGAAGGGAGTTCTTTTTAACAAATTTTTTTTCCACACATGGAATCTTTCATGAGACATCTTGTTCTGAGAGTCCTCATCAGAATGGCATTGCTGAGAGAAAACATTAGCATCTTTTAAATGTTGGTCGTGCTTTGTTGTGTCAATTTAAACTCCCTATTCATTTTTGGTTTTATGCTATTAGACATGTTGTCTATATTATCAACAGGCTGCCATCCTCCTTTTTAAATCATAACAAATCCCCTTTTCAACTTGTTTATGGTTCTAAACCTGATTTTTCAAAACCTCAAAACTTGTAGTTGTTTGGCTTTTGCACATACTTTGGATTTAGGCAAAACTAAATTTGATAAAAGGGCTTCTGAATGCATTTTTCTTTGCTACCAGACTAGTACAAAAGTCTATCTTCTTTTTAATCTCTACTCTTATTATTTTCTTGTTTCAAGAAAGGTGATCTTTTATGAGAAAGTTTTTCCTTTTACTGTTGCCAACACTAATATTGGTACTTTCAATGGTGTTTCTTCTGATTTTTCCAATTTTGACTCTCTTGTTGATGTTGATATTTCTACTCAAACTCAATATTTTCATCAACATTTATCTGGTTAGAATCAAGTACTAGAACCTTTGTCTAATTCTTCTACTAAATATATTTCTAATAATGACATATTTCCAATCACTGCAGATCCTGTCAGATTCTCTACTAGACTCAAAACACCTCTCGGTTATTTGTGTGATTACTATTGTGGCACTATTTCATCTTATTCTTCTCCTTATTTTACAAATCCTTATCCTTTGCAATCCTTTTTTTCTTATTTTAAGTGTTCTTCTAATCATACTTCTTTTTGCTTGTCCATCTCTACTCATCGTGAGCCACATTCCTTTAAAGAGGCAAACAAACTTGATTGTTGGAGAGAGGCTATGATGACAAAACTATAAGCTCTTCAGGCTAACAGAACATGGTCTTTGGTTAAGCTTCCTTCAGGAAAGCCTTTTGTGGGTTGTAGAGGGGTTTACAAAGTTAAGTATAAGGCAGATGGTACTTTGGAGATATATAAAGCTAGGTTGGTGGCTCAGGGTTTTACACAAACAGAGGGGGTTGATTTTTTTGAAACCTTTTCACCAGTTGCCAAGTTGACTACTGTGCAGTTTCTTATGTTTGTTGTTGTTGCCAACGATTGGTATCCTCAGCAGCTTGATGTGGATAATGCCTTTCTACATAGAGACCTTCATGAGGAGGTTTACATGAAACCTCCACCTGGCATGAACATTTTTTATCCTAGCCTTGTATGTAAATAGTAGAAATCATTGTATGGATTGAAGCAAGCTAGTAGGCAATGTAATCAGAAGTTGTCTTCTGCTATCTTTCAAGTCGATTATGTTCAGAGTACTTCAAAGTATTCCTTTTTTTTCAAGCAAACTGCTTCTTCTTTTACAACATTATTATTTTATGTTGATGATGTTATACTTACTGGAAATAATTTAGCTAAAATCAATTCAGTCAAACAATAACTTCATGATCAATTTCACATTAAAGATCTGGGTGATTTGAAGTTTTTCTTAGGCTTTGAGGTTGCAAGATCTAAGGTTGGTTTGGTTCTTAATCAAAGGAAGTATTGTTTGGAAATCTTTTCTAAATTTGGTCTTATTGGTTGCAAGCCAGCCAATTTTCCTGCTAATGCTTCTTTTAGCCAATTTGGAAGACTCCTTTACTAAACCAAAACTTGACCAGACATTGCTTTTGTTGTTTAGCAAGTCAAACAATTTAATTCCTTGCCTAGAATTCCTCACCTACAAGCTGCTTTAAGGATTTGGAGATACGTGAAGATCCAAGCCTTCTCTGATTTAGATTGGGTAACATGTCCAATTAGCAGAAAATTAGGTTATTGAATTTTTCTTGGCAAATCCTTGATTTCTTTGAAAGCTAAGAAACAAACCACAGTTTCTAGGAGTTCTACTGAAGCTGAGTATAGAGCTCTTGCTTCTCTTGCTTGTGAATTACAGTGACTCAAGTACCTTTGGGATGATCTTTATATTCCTATTTGCACTTTTTCTGATAGTGAGTCTGCAATTCAGCTTGCCAAGAATCCCTCCTTTCACGAGAAATAAGCATATTGAAGTAGATTGTCATTTGATTCATATCAAGATTCAAGAAGGTCTCATTCTATTGTCCCATGTTCCTTCTCGATGTCAACTAGTTGATGTGTTCACTAAGGCCTTGTATCCTAATCCTTTCCAGCAGAATATGCGCAAGTTGGGCCTTGTTAATATACATGCCAACCTTGAGAGAAGGTATTAGGATTACACAAATTCTACAACAATTGTATTCTTTTTTTTCCATTTTGAACATTAGTTAGCAACTAATTTTGTTAGCTTAGTTATTAACTTTTTGTTTTTTGGTTAGTTTTATAGTTAGTCACAACTAACTCTAGTTTAGCTTGTTTATATAGCTAATCTTGTAAACATTCAGTGGATGTATGAGAAGATCATTCTTGAAACTGATTTTTCCCTCCAATTTTTGTTAGAGTTTCTTTCAGATAGATCAGTCTTCAGCATATATAGACTGGCTACTTCATGCGCTTTTCAGAATTTCTGTTGGACCACTCAAACACGTACATAGCCAACCATCACAACTGGGGGAGGTGGATCAATGCGAGAACTATGCCTTTTGTGGTGAAAATTCTATTTGCAATTATATGGTAGCCATCCAACTTGTGAATGCCTGAGAGGTTATGTTCCCAAGTCTCATGATCAATGAATTATAGGAATTTGGTTGACGGTTGTGTCCCAGGGAATAAATCAAATTGTGAAAACAGTTATCAGATGGCTTCTTGAAGTACACAAACTTGAAATTACCAGACACATCTTCATCATGGTTTATTAAGACTATGAACCTTGATGCATGTCCCAGGTCATGTCTTGAAAACTGTTGTTGTACAGTATATGCAAGGTTAGATATCCACGATGGAGGAAGTGGCTGTCTACTTTGGATTCATACATTAGATGACATGAGGAAATTCTCTCAATGGGGAGGAGACTAGTTTATCAAGTCCCTGCTTCAGAATTAGGTACTCGGTCATTTTATTAAAATTTTGATTTTTGCATTTGATTTCTTTGTTTTCTTTTCCTATTTGATATCTTGTTGATTATTGCATTATTCTAAGGGAAAAGCATGGAGTACGTAAAGCCATGAGAACATTCAAAGGTGAGTTAAACACACATTCTATTATGGCAGCTAGAAAGATTATGCTCAAGTGGAGAAAAGAATTGAAAGAAAGATCTTTGGGTTACAAGATTTTGTTAGCAACTGTAACCAAAGCTACTAGTAATACATGTTATTATATGGCTTTTATTTTCCAAATTAAATAATAATATAATGTTTTTCTCCCTAACTTTGGATATAGAAACTAGATTCACTTTCTAAGCTTCAATCAGTAAAGTTGTTGTTTATAGTAGTTGACTAATCATGCTTTTTCTTCCAGATCAAGATGGCAATGGAAATGAGAAGAAAAATGTAGGAATCATTGACGGTGTGAATAATTTTGGATTAATAAACACATGTGTATGCATATTGACAATTGAGAATCAAAGTAAGTATATACATGTTATTTATTATATGGATCAATCAACACATGCAATCGGGCTAAAAACATATTAAAATTGTTAAAATTGGTGTAAGCGTTTCAACATTATTCGTGGTATTGCTAGAGGACTTTTGTATCTTCATCAAGATTCTAGATTAAGAATTATTCATAGAGATCTAAAAACTAGCAATATTTTACTGGATGAATATTTTAGACCCCAAAATATCTGATTTGGCTTGGCTCAATCATGTTTTGGGGATCAATTTGAAGCAAAGACAAATAGGGTGGTTGGAACATTATAAGTATGTTTCTTTGATATTGCATCTTCTAATTATTTTACATTGAAAATCATGTATTTAGTGATTCTTAGCTATCCGACAAGATTAGGAATAGTTTCTGTTTGTTGTAACTACTTTCTGTTACTAACCGCCAACTTTCTTTCTTTCATCAGTGTATATATATCACCTCACCTTCATCAATAAAGCAAGCTGGTTTGGTTATTTTGCTGTTTTGACTTTTCAATCTCTATGGCTTTATTTCATTTTGTTATGGTATCTTTGAAGAGCTCTGCTGTACACTCGATATCTTCCCTTTATCCTCTTCTATCCTTTATCAACCATGAGTGAGAGAGTAGAGAAAACACCTAGCATGGATAGTTGCCTCTACCTTCATCCAAGCGAGAATCCAGCAGTAGCTCTTGTATCCCCAGTTGTACACTCTTCTAACTACCATTCAAGGAGCAGATCGATGATGACAGCTTTGAGTGCCAAAAATAAGGTGGAATTCATCGATGGAAGCGTACCTGAACCACCAAAAACAGATCGAACGCATGGTGCATGGCCTCGCTGCAACAACATAGTCGTATCCTGGATCGTGCATTCGGTATCTACATCCATTAGATAGAGTACTCTATGGATGGACAAAGCGGAAGAAATATGGCGTGATCTAAAATCCCGATACTCGCAAGGTGATCTCCTTCGAATCTTTGATGTTCAACAAGAGGCATCATCAATGAAACAAGGTGATCTTTCTATTACTGAATATTTCACCAAATTACGCATTGTATGGGATGAAATAGAGAATTTTAGGCCAGATCCTATTTGTTCTTGTACTGTGCAATGTACCTGTTCTGCTCTTGCTATCATTGCACAAAGAAAACTCGAAGATACTGTTGGATCAAGTGGCCTCAGAATAATTAAGAAGGAGGGGTTGAATTAATTATTCCTAAACCTTTACTAATTAAAAATTTACTCTTCTAAGGCTTTTACTATGTTGTTAAGTAAATGAAGGATAGAAAAGAAACTTAACCAAAAGTAAAAGCGGAAATTAAAGTGCACAGCGGAAATTAAAAGAGTAGGGAAGAAGGAGACAAGCACACAAGAGTTTTTATACTGGTTCGGCAACAACCCATGCCTACATCCAGTCCCTAAGCGACTTGCGGTCCTTGAGATTTCTTTTCAACCTTGTAAAAATCCTTTTACAAGCAAAGATCCACAAGGGATGTACCCTCCCTTGTTCTCTTTGAACAACCTAGTGGATGTACCCTCCACTAGAACTGATCCACAAGAGATGTACCCTCTCTTGTTCTCAGTCAACAACCCAAGTAGATGTACTCTCTACTTGTACCACAAAGGATGTACCCTCCAATGTGTTAAGACAAAGTTCTCAGGCGGTTAAACCTTTGAAACTTTGTGAATGGGGATACAAAATAATTCTTAGGCGGTTAGTCCTTTGAAATCTTTTGTATATGGGAAAGGGAAGAATCAAAAGAATTCTCAGACTGTGTCATTTTGAATTCTTTGACAAGGGAGAAGGGAGACACAAAAGAATTCAGGCGGTTAGTCCTTCGTTCTTTTGGAAAATGGAGAAGAGAGACACAAAAAGAATTCAGGCGGTTAGTCCTTGGCGAATTCTTTTTGGCAAAGGGAGAAGGGAATGAAAAAGATGAATAGCACAAGTTTTGTTTTCAAGGTTTGGAAAACTAGAAAACTTTAGAAAGCTTTTGACAAAGGAAGAAGAAAAAGTTCAAAGAGACTCAGAAATCAATTGGCAAAAGTTTGTTTTCTAAAGAATGAATTGAAAAAGTACATAGAAATGCAAATCAAAGCCTTGCTTTTATAGACTCTTCATGTCTGGTCAAGAGAACCATTAGAAGAGTTATAACCTTTAGAAAAACTTAAAAAACCATTTGAAAAAGTAGAAAACTATTGGAAGAGTTACATCTTTTGATTTGTTCAAAAACTATCACTGGTAATCGATTACCAAATCAGTGTAATCGATTACACAAAGCTTTTTTGTGAAAGGATGTGACTCTTCACAATTAAATTTGAATTCCAACGTTCAAACACACTGGTAATCGATTACCAAATCATTGTAATCGATTACAACATTTTGAAATCAATTGGAACGTTGTAAATTTAGTTGAAGGCTTTTTTTTTAAAACCATTTTGCTACTGGTAATTGATTACAACAATCTGGTAATCGATTACCAGAGAGTAAAACTCTTTGGTAAAAGGTTTTTGAGAAAAATTCATGTGCTACTCAGTTTTTGAAAAAACTTTTTAATACTTATCTTGATTGAGTCTTCTCTTGATTCTTGAATCTTTAGTCTTGAATCTTGATCTTGATTCATGGAACTTGAATCTTGAAACTTGATTCTTGATTCTTGAAATCAAATTTCCTTTTGAACCTTGAAGTGTTCTTGATTCAATCTTGAACTCATTCTTTGATTCTTGAGATCATCATGAAGTGTTCTTGACTTTTGAGCTTTTGTCATCATCTTTGTTATCATCAAAACTCTTTGAATTAATCTTGATTCATCATGAAGCTTGCTTCTACAAATACAGCGATGCAATTTCTACATGGTTTAAATGAACAGTATAGCAATGTTCGATCACATATTCTACTTATGGATCCATTTCCTATGATATCGAAGATTTTCTCGTATGTATCACAACAAGAACGACAATTATTAGGAAATAATCTCATGGCAGGTATCAATCTTGAACCTAAGGGAAGTCTGATCAATGCCGTAAAGTCCACTTGTGATTTCTATGGAAGAACTGGACACACAGAGAACGTGTGTTACAAAAAGCATGGTCTTCCTTCCAATTATGATGGGAGAAGAAAAGCAAGCAATATCAAAAATGAAAAGACATGCACTCATTGTGGGAAAAGCGGACACACTGTTGATGTTATAGAAAGCATGGATTCCCCCCAGGATACAGGTTTTCCAATACAAGGAACACTACAAACAACATAGTGATAGTTGATAGCAAAGTCATAGATGACCAAACGCAGCATCACGAGTCTCAAGAAGTTCGTTTTTCACCCGAGCAATACAAGGCATTGCTTGCTTTAATCCAACAACCATCTCATGGGAACTCAGCATCTACTTTGTCTAGTGTCAAACAAGTTGCCTCCGTTTTTTCATGCTCTATTGATCCAGCATCAATCACGGGTAAACCCTTGCCTTTTGTAAATCACACACACACACACTCACCTATTGGATATTAGACTGCGGAGCAACTGATCATGTATCATCTTCACTAACTCACTTTCACTCCTATAATCAAATCAACCCTCCCATTATGGTCAAATTACCAAATGGTCATCATGTTACTGCTACCCATTCAGGTGATATATATCTTTCAGCTTCAATAATTTTATCATACGTTCTTTACATTCCATCGTTTACTTTTAACCTCATTTCAATATCCAAACTTGTTTCCTCTAATAACTGTAAACTCATTTTCTTCTCCACTTCATGCATATTACAGGATACGAAAACTCAAGCGAGGATTGGTATAGTTGAAGTGAGAAACGGGCTTTACCATCTTACACCAAACCATATAGCAACACACACTATGCAATCTGCCATCACCCACCCGAAATATAACATCACTCCTATAGACCTTTGGCATTTTCGCATGGGGCATCCATCTTTTGAGCACTTACAATTCATGCAGTCCTCTTATCCTTTCTTGCGAAATAATAAGAATTTTGTGTGTAATACATGTCATCACGCAAAGCATAAAAAGATGCTTTTTCCTTCTAGCAATTCATGTGCATCACGTTGCTTTGATCTTCTGCATATAGACATATGAGGACCATGTTCAAAGCTTTCCTTGCATGGCCATTGTTACTTTCTCACCATTGTAGATGATCATTCTCAATTTACCTGGGTTCATCTCATGCATACAAAAGCTAAAGCACGTAAAAACATTATAGATTTTACTGCATATGTTGAAACTCAGTTTAATAGCAAAATGAAAACTATAAGAACTGACAATGATTTTGAGTTTTCCATGCATAATTTCTATGCCCTAAAAGGAATAATTCATCAAACAACTTGTGTTGAAACTCCTGAACAAAATGGAATCATGGAACGTAAACACCAACATCTTTTGAATGTAACCCGAGCTCTTCTATTTTAGGCTAATCTTCCACACAGTTTTTGGTTTTTTGCTTTGCTTCATGATGCATACTTAATAAATTGCATTCCTACTCCTTTTCTACAAAACATATCACCTTATAAAATCTTCATGGTAACCCATGTGATATTTCTAATCTTCCTGTTTTTGGATGTTGTGTTACATCAGCACACTCAAAGCCCATAGACAAAAACTTGACCCACGAGCTCACCCATTCATTTTTCTTGGTTTCAAACCTCATACCAAAGGTTATCTGGTCTATGATTTGCATTCCCACAATATTACCGCATCACACCGTGTTGTTTTCTATGAAAACCATTTTCCTTCTCTCCATGAAACATAAACTTCCCACACAAATAACTCTTCTCCCTCTCCAACACCCTTCACAAATAATCATACCATTTTTTAGCCTTTCCCTTCACCTGCTTCTTCCTCACCCGTACCCACTAACCACATTGATAATCATCAACCCTCAACCTTACGACGCTCATCCAGAGATAAACACCCTCCTACCTATCTTCGAGATTATCATCATTTTCTCACTTCAATGACTGCTACCACCTCGACCAATGTTTGGTATCCTCTCAACTCGGTTGTATCTTCTTCTCATCTTTCTCCATCTTATCGTCATTTCATTATGTCCATTTCTGTTCCTATCGAACCCACTTCCTATGCTGAAGCTTCTCGTCATGATTGTTGGCTTAAAGTAATGCAAGATGAGTTACATGTTCTCCAAATGATCAACACTTGGACTCTTACTACTTTACCACCTCATAAAGCTGCCAGCGAATGTCGCTGGGTATACAGGATTAAGTACAACGCCGATGGCTCTATCAAATAGTATAAAGCACGCCTTGTTTCTAAGGACTATACACAAAAAGAGGGACTGGATTTCTTGGACACCTTCTCACCCGTGGCAAAGCTTCCTATTAGCCCTAGCAGCCCTCAATGGATGGCATCTATGACAACTCGACGTCAACAATGCCTTTCTTCATAGCGAGCTCAATGAGGAGGTACACATGCAACTTCCTCTGAGTCTCTCTGTTGATAATCCACACCAAGTTTGTTGTCTCCAGCATTCCTTATACGGTCTAAAACAAGCAAGCAAACAATGGTTCACTCGCCTTTCTTCTTTCCTTCTTTCTTATGGTTTCCAACAAGCCTCTGTTGATCATTCCCTCTCCTTAAGATTCACTGGTAATTCAGCTATTGCCCTTCTTGTTTATGTTGACGATATTGTCTTAACAGGAAACAACATTGATACTATTCATCATATCACAACTCTTCTCGACCAAGCTTTCAAAATAAAGGATCTTGGTACTTTAAAGTTCTTCCTTGGTCATGAAGTTGCTCGATCCCAGCATGGTATTCACTTGTGTCAACGAAAATATGTAACACCCTGATATATATCTATATATTATTAGTAATTATGTTTGATTTTTGATTATATTTGTTGCGTTATTTTTATCCGTAATTATTTTCAAGAAGGTTAATTTAGTTAATAGAGGGGTGTGGGTAGATAAGGATCTAGCTTCTCAAAGAAGCCACGAGGAAGCTTCTTGAGGAAGCCTCTTAATGAAGCTTCTTGAGGAAGCTACATGAGCTGCCTCGGTAAAAACGTTGTCCAGCCTTCGTTAACCGTTGGATCGTTTCCAAATTTAGTCTGCAGCTTCAAAACACAATTATCCATAATCTGACCGTTGGGATCTTGGAGAGAATGTCTAGAGTGTGCACAACGTTTCCGTGTCCGAGACCATTTCTCACTTGAGCGTTTTCAGCCTTTGCTTTCGTGTAGCTTAGGAAAAACACCATTTCTTTTTCTTTCTTTCTTCCAAAGTCATTTCTAACGTCCCAAGAACTTTCTCCATCACCCACAGCCACCATTAGCCACCACAAACCGCCGTTGTTCTCCGTTGCAACCCCACACCGAGAGGAACCCTTCAACCGAAGCGAAATCTTCCAACTTGGCTCACGGTTTCAGTAGAGAACAAAAACCCTAGTCTGACCTTTCATTTTCCTTCGAGGTAACCATGGTTCTACGCTTGTTTCTTGTTAGTTTTAGCTTGTCTTTTCATCTTTTCTAACTTTGGAACCATCATTGCATGTCTTATGCTTCCTTTGAAAAACCCTAGAGAAAGAGACTTTGTAAATGTTATCTTTTCATGAAATGCATGTTATTTTCGTAACCTACACTGAACCCCAGTCACATTGGCATGGTCGGAATTTCCAAATGATATCCCTTTGTAAAACCCAAAATGCTCTCAGCTCTTTCAAGAAGTAACGTGGGTGTTTGACCCAGAGCATTGGTGTTAGCTTTGTTTTCTGAAATCCATATTAAGTCTCCTTCGTTTTGGCATGGTAGAGGCTTGCGTGGAATCGACGAGCAAGGACGAAAAGGAATCTTCAAGTGACACGACGAGGAACCCGCGGGGTAGCTCACGATAGGTGAGGGGAGTTTATTATAAAATTTACCGTTTTAACACCATAGTTAGGGTCAGGGAACCTAGCTATGAGGACATCTGCCTGTCCCTGTTGCATGCTGATTTTTCTTTCAAGAAAATTATGTTTTTAACTAATGGAACGTGATAAAATTGTTATTGATATGCATGCTGGTTTTTCAGGAGAAATCATGTTTTGACGAATGGGATGCAATATATATATATATATATATATATATATATATATATATGTACTGTAATGAATGATATTGTTGTGTTTGTCTGAATTGTGTTGTTTGAAGACCGTGAGTGTGAATCTCAGAGATTATATACATGTGTGCGAAATGCGATTTTTTATTGATGTTGCTATTGAGGATTTTAATTGATATGTGATGATAATGATGATTAGGATGATATTGATTTGAGATGACGTTGTTATTAAAGACCATGTCAACATGAATTGTTATTATTGATGAATATGTGAATATAAAATGAGATTGTTGTTGTTGTTGATAGTGTCATTGAGACGAGATGATATTTATGTTGAGAATGACATGGAAATGGAATGTTGATTGATGTTGGAAATGCATTGGCATGTGCATGATGTGTATGTTCATGGGGGGCACTGTACACTGACCTTTCAGGGTCTTTGGCACTAGCTTTTGGTCATGTTCATACGTTGGATGTTGTGTATGATTGTGGGGGGCACTGTGCACTGACCTTCTAGGGTCTTTGGCACTAGCTTTTAGCCACGATCATACGTCGTATGGAGTGTATGTCATGGGGGGTAGAGTGCACTGACCTTGTCGGATGGCCCAGACGCGGGTAACTAGCCTGGTTAGAGAATCTAAGCATTTTTGAAGGGATGCTTAGGCGTTTTAATTGGTCCATGGTCTTTGGCACTTACTTTTGGCCGTGATCATAGCTCATATGACACAAGAAATAGAGTAATTGTGGCCAAGTGTACTTTGTACTAGAGGGCTTGTCACCTGGTAGGGAACACCTTTGGGCTCCCAGGCTGATCACCTATGGGAGGGGGGATGTTACGTGCACACCCGGGTGGTCTCGACAAACTCAGCACAGTTCCCTAAGTGAGAGTGTCGTGTGGACACTCTTAGGCTATTTCCTGAGATTTTGTTGTTGTTGGTACGTACCACATTGCATCTGAGTGTTGAGTCAGGTGCATGCATCATTCTGTGCAATCTTGATTGGGTCTATGAATGAATGATGAGTAATTGTTGGATGTGGATGATGAATATTTGTTGGATATGAGTGTTGAATACTGAATGTTGTGTATGCTTATCATGTTTGCCTATGTTCCTTGCTAATTGTGGTTATTTGGTTTTGGTATTGGTTCTTTTTATAATGAACTCACCCTTGCAATTTTGTATCGTGTGGTTGATACCTGTGATGATCACGAACCTTGTTCGTGGGAGCAGAATGACAGTGGTAGGGTGCAGGGAGTAAGATTTTGGTGAGGAGCCGCCGAGTCGACGTGATGACGTTGGCGTTATTTTGGGAGAAAGTTGTGTTTTGTAATCAACTCCTCCGTAGTTGGTTTTGAAGTTTTATTTTATTGAATCAAAGATGTAAAACTTGGATTTTAATTATAGTTATGAACAGATTTAATTTTCGTTTATGTGTATGACGTGTACCGAGTTACTATTTCTATATAATTATGTATATTTACTTAAGTAATGGCGTGTTGTTGGATGAATGCATGTTGTGACAAAAATTACTTCGGTTTTCACAAGCAAAATTAAGGGAGTTCTTTTTTAAAAAAATTAAAATTATCGGGTATTAGAGTGTTGATATCGTAGCGACGAGGCGGGTCGTTACAAAATACACCCTGGATATCCTCTCCGATTCTGGTATGCTTGCTTCTCACCCCAACACCACTCCTATGGACTATGCTACTCGTTTGCATGCCACATTAGGTGATTCGCTATCTGCTGAAGCTTCATCTTCCTATCGTCATCTGGTTGGCCCCCTCATTTATCTCACAAACACACGTCCTAACATAGCCCATTCTGTTAAGCAATTGAGCCAATACATGGCTAACCCTACGGGGTTTAAGAATTTGTGTTCCAAGCTGGAAATGTAGAATATTCATTCCCAACTTGCGGGGGCCTCTTAGCTATCAAGCAAGAGGCCATTCGTATACAAAATTCCAAGGAGGTTCTAATATCAACAATAATAAATAGATAGATGACATTTCAAAATATCTTGACCAAATATCAAGAAGTACATCTAAATTTCGGGTGGTGAAACATCGAGGGAGAAATAATTAAGAAAATAAAAAAAGATTTTGTTTTTTCACTTTTGCAATATTTTGTGTGATGTGAAATATCATTTTTCTATTTTAACTTTTGTTTTATTTTTTCACTTCAGCTGAGATAAAGAAGGAAAAAAATATATTTTCTTTTCACATTTTATAAAGTTTTCCCACTTCTAATGAGAATTATAAACCCTAGCTTAAAAAATTCTATGATTAGGCCTTTTAGATCTTTTATAAAAATATTTTTAGAATTTTTTTATTTCACAGTATCTTCAAGACACATTTTCAGATATACATGAACAATATATATATATATATATATATATATATATATATATGAACCAATTTAAACTCATAGTATGAAAAATATCCTTAGGGAAAGACCAAAATCTTACTTTGAAACATGAATTAAAAAAACATATGATTTTATTTATGAACCAATTTAAACTCATACCATTTCTAAAACATTTGCTTTGTCATGTATTTATAAACTTCAAACCTATAATGAAATTCACATGATTATTTATTTATGTTAGTCTTATGTATGAATATCAGAGGTTGGTGGGTGTACAGTCACCAAGTAGAAGGAAGCCTACATGGATTTTATCCAATGTAAGTAGTTTTAAAATCAATCATCAATTAAAAATTAAAAAACTTCAATCGTTACTAATTATATTCAAATTTAATGTTTAATTGTAGTGTGAAACTCAACATAGGGTTATGAGTGTGGATATTATGTCATGAACCATATGCTTAAGATTGTCCCAAAAGTATTGTTGATTCATGGAAAAACATAAGCCAATAGTAATAGTTAAATTTGAGATTATAGGCATAAATTAATATCTTTTACCTACACATTTGAAATAGTAGGTGATACCTATAATAATAGTTAAATTTGACTGTAGATAAAAATATATCCGTAGGTAAAGCCTATAATGACAGACTATTAGTTGTCACTGTATACCCCTCAAAGTTGACGCAAAAAACGTCTGTAAGACAAAGTCCTTTATACATCTACCTATGAATTTTGGACTTCTAGTGATACATTTTGACTGTAGATAAAAGTCATTTTCCTTGTAGTGATAGTCAAATAATAACTTGGTTAAGATTAGATGAGCAAAGGAAGAGAACTAAGTTCCTTGACTTAGTTGAGGAAAGGAAGAGGCTAAGTTCTTCGACTCCACTATTAATTCTAATAGAATCATTATAAACATTAAAATTCTCCTTCTTGATCACAGATTAAACTGAATTAACTCTATACCGATTAATTTATGTTGGATAGGTGATTTCAATAACTTAAGAGACGGGGTGAATTAAGTTTAAAAAAATTTCGTTTAATTGACTTTTAAATCCTCTTTTAAATCTATATGTTAAGAATATTAAAGATGAAGATGAAAGTTATATCAACAGAATACTTCAAGTGTCCAAGATAAATAAAATATCCAAGATAAAGTAATCAAGATTGGGAAAAGAGAAATGCAAACTCAAATCCTAGTTCGGCCACTCCTTGTGCCTACGTTAAGTTCTCAAGCAACTCACTTGAGATTTTCACTAACTTTATAAAAATCTTTTTTACAACTTCTGCCCGAGGGATCCCTTTTCCTTGTGTTCAGGAAACTCACAATTCAAGACACAAACAACCTCTTGATTTCAATAAGTCTTTAAAGAAAGTATAAATGTTTTTCTCTCTTTTAGAGAAGAAGATACAAGATGACGTTCTTAGAAGAATCCTTAATTGATTTGCAAGTGTTTAACCAATGATTTATTTTTGAGAGGATAAGACAATAAGGTTATGAAAAACTCTCTTAAAATTTTTTCGTAGATAAATCACATATTTATAGGCCCTTGGTGGCTTTTCAAAAACTTATGAAGAGATGTGACTTTTCAGAGTAACTTTTAAAATTTTTTCTCACTGATAATCGATTACAACTCTTTTGGTAATAGATTACACAGCTATGTAATGAGGAGTCATGATTTTTCAATTTGAATTTTGTAGTTCCATTACAAGTAATCGATTACAAACAAGTGGTAATCGATTTACAGCTTTCAAATTTCAAATTTCAAACTTTCTGAAAAAGCTTTTTAAAATAATTTTTCATTTTTCAAAAAAATGTTAAAACTATTTTAAAATCAATTTAAAAAGTGTGCTGTGAGACCAAACTTCTGACATCACTACGAGACTCTTCTAATAAAGATAGACTAAGACTTAGTTTTTTTCTTGATATTTGTTTTCTTGATCTTGATTTGGACTTGAAATAAAACTTGTGTTGCTTTTGTTTTAGCATCATCAAAACCTTCATACACATGCATTGATAATTTACATGTTTAATAGAATTTTTTATGGTTTTAAAGTATAAAAAAACTAAACTATTAATTAAATTAAAAAATATATTTTAAAATAGGTGAAAAGTCAGAACCCTTAGAATAATCTAGTAGTCAAATTCAGGTCTACAAAATCCATAAAATAAAGGGGGCATGCGAATTTGGGTTCCTAGCGGCCATCAATAGTCTTCTCTGACAACGTCAATTTTGAGACTAATCACGGTTCAACAACGACTTCCCCGTCTAGATAACTGTTCATTTGATTTTTGTTCTTATTTTAATATATGGTTATCCCTCTGCATCTGCATAATCAAGATTGCCATCTTCTTAACATAGTAATGGTTATTTCTTCAACAACAAATTGGTTCATAGCACCATAATGTTATGTATTTGGTTCTTCTTATTTTCCTACTTCTCAGGAACTTGCACTTCACTACACAGTTTAGCAGTGAATCAATCCATCCGAGATGCTGAGAACGAGACTTTGGTTTCAGCGGGTGGAATTATTGAAGTGGGATTCTTTAGCCCAGGAAAATCAACAAGGCGATACTTGGGTATATGGTTCAAAAATGTTAACCCTTTAAAAGTGGTGTGGGTGGCTAACCGAAATGCACCACTTGAGAAAAACTCAGGAGTTCTGAAACTCGACGAAAAGGGGATTCTTGTCCTTCTGAATCACAAAAACAGCACCATTTGGTCATCCAACATATCAAGCAAAGCCGGGAATAACCCAATTGCTCATCCATTGGATTCTGGAAATTTTGTGGTGAAAAATGGACAGCAACCAGGCAAGGATGCCATATTGTGGCAGAGTTTTGATTATCCAGGTGATACACATACGCCAGGAATGAAGTTTGGGTGGAGCTTTGGTCTAGAAAGATCTATATCATCTTGGAAAAGTGTTGACGATCCTGCGGAGGGAGAATATGTTGTAAAAATGGATCTTCGAGGATATCCACAAGTAATTATGTTCAAGGGATCTGAGATAAAGGTCAGAGTAGGACCATGGAATGGTCTGTCTTTGGTTGGATATCCGGTTGAAATTCCTTACTGTTCACAAAAATTTGTATATAATGAAAAAGAGGTGTATTATGAGTACAACCTTCTTCATAGTTTGGACTTCAGCTTATTGAAACTTTCTCCATCAGGCAGGGCACAGAGAATGTATTGGAGAACTCAAACAAGCACCAGGCAAGTCCTAACAATTGAGGAGATAGATCAATGCGAATATTATGACTTTTGTGGTGAAAATTCTATATGCAATTATGATGGTAACCGTCCAACTTGTGAATGCCTGAGAGGTTATGTTCCCAAGTCTCCAGATCAGTGGAATATGCCAATTTTTCAAAGCGGTTGTGCTCCAAGGAATAAATCAGATTGCAAAAACAGTTATACAGATGGATTCTTGAAGTATGCACGCATGAAATTGCCAGACACGTCTTCATCATGGTTTAGTAAGACCATGAACCTTAATGAATGTCAGAAGTCATGTCTTAAAAACTGTTCTTGTACAGCATATGCAAATTTAGATATCCGTAATGGAGGAAGTGGTTGTCTACTATGGTTTAATAATATAGTTGACATGAGATATTTCTCGAAATCAGGGCAAGACGTTTATATCAGAGTCCCTGCTTCAGAATTAGGTACTCCATCAATTATTTTATTTGATTTTAACTATTTACTTTGGAGTCTTTGCTCTCTTTCGCTGCTTGATTCTTGATGCATATTGCATTATTCTAAGATAAAAGGTTTGATTAGGGTAAGACCATGAGAACATTCAAAGGTTAGTTAAACAAACCATCTATTATTGTGGCTTGAACTGTGATTCTTAAGTGTATACAATAATTGAAACGAATACATATGGGTTGCAAGATTTTGCAAATAACTGCAAAGAAAGTTATTAGTAACGTATGATCTATAGAAATTAGACTCACTTTGTAAGTTTCAACCGATTGAGACGTTTATTTTAAAGTTGGCAACTGATGTTTCTCTGTTCCTTTTAGATCATGCTGGCCCTGGAAACATCAAGAAAAAGATTCTAGGAATTGCTGTTGGTGTGACTATTTTTGGATTAATCATCACATGTGTCTGCATACTGATAAGCAAAAATCCGAGTAAGTATATATATAATCATCACATGTGTCTATGTTCTGCAACAAAGTTTTACAATAACTATTACAAACATATACAGTCGGTAACCATCTATATTAATCATGGGCTTGACAGTTCTTGGATGCACAACACATGTATTGAGAAAGATTTGAAAATTCTGTTACATATTATCAAGCTTGATTATGAAATTTCATCATAGATATGCTGGTATATATAAAGACTTCAAAAAATACAGAAGTAAACAAAATAAGGAAACTAATCATATTAATCAATGTTTTTGATGTTGTATATCATGCACATTTTAGTGGCACGAAGATTATATTGTCATATCCCACGATTTCAATGGAGGCAAGAATATCTTATCTTGAGGAAGGAAGATATGGATCTGTCAACATTTGAGTTGTCAACAATTGCTAAAGCCACTAATAATTTTTCCATCAGAAATAAACTAGGGGAAGGTGGATTTGGGCCAGTGTACAAGGTTAAATACCCATATCTAATGTATAACTTTATTTTCTCTAAAACATTTCATAATTTTTCCAAATGATGGTTTACAGGGTACACTAATAGATGGGCAAGAGGTAGCCATAAAACGACACTCACAGATGTCTGATCAAGGACCAGGGGAGTTTAAGAATGAAGTTGTGCTAATTGCAAAACTTCAGCACCGTAATCTTGTGAAACTTCTAGGTTGCTGCGTTCAAGGAGGGGAAAAATTGTTGATCTATGAATACATGCCCAACAAGAGCTTAGACTACTTCATCTTTGGTTAGTGCCTTTGAAAATCCAACTTTAACATCAAGAAATTCTTGGCTCTCCTTATGTGATTGCCTTTAAATTATGTTTAGAAAGCTATTCTTGTACTAATCATGTAAGTGAATTTAACTAGACAAAGCTAGAAGTAAGATCTTAGCCTGGAATCAACGTTTCCACATTATTGGTGGCATCGCTAGGGGGCTTCTCTATCTTCACCAAGACTCCAGACTGAGAATTATTCACAGAGATTTGAAAACGAGCAATATCCTGCTTGATGCGAATATGAATCCTAAAATCTCAGACTTTGGTCTGGCTCGGACTTTTGGCTGTGAACAAATTCAAGCCAAAACCAGAAAAGTGGTTGGAACATAGTAAGTTGCTTTCTTCTTTTTGTACTTATTGTATAGTTTATATATGCAATTGTTTTTCGTGACTGCTACAAAAAATTGTACTTCAGTGGTTACATGCCTCCAGAGTACGCTGTGCATGGTCATTACTCTGTGAAATCAGATGTCTTTGGTTTTGGCGTGATTGTACTAGAGATAGTTAGCGG
The DNA here is from genome assembly GCF_004193775.1 of Glycine soja. Taxonomy (NCBI): domain Eukaryota; kingdom Viridiplantae; phylum Streptophyta; class Magnoliopsida; order Fabales; family Fabaceae; genus Glycine; species Glycine soja. Next base: position 19,091,180 of record NC_041013.1, on the reverse strand, counting down.
AAGCAAGAACAGGGGATTTTCTGACCCGGAACACTCTCTTAATCTACTTGGACATGTAAGCACAATGACTATCCACTTTACTACCTAGTTGAATCTATTTGAGATTAGAATAGAATCAAAGTATGTAACTATTTTGATTTCCTTGGCTTTAGGCATGGAGACTTTGGACTGAAGACAGGCCATTGGAACTGATAGATATAAACTTACATGAAAGATGCATTCCTTTTGAAGTCTTAAGATGCATACATGTGGGTTTGTTGTGTGTACAACAAAAACCAGGAGATAGGCCGGATATGTCTTCTGTCATTCCTATGCTGAATGGTGAGAAATTATTGCCTCAGCCAAAGGCTCCTGGATTTTATACAGGAAAGTGTATTCCTGAATTCTCTTCACCAAAAACGTGCAAATTTTTATCACAAAATGAGATATCCCTGACAATTTTCGAGGCAAGATAGAATACTAACAATATTAATGATGTATTTTGTTGATGAGCAAAGGAAATGATATGGCTTCCCGTAACTAAAGTTGATATGAATTTAAAGTACAAATACGAACAAAGTCCGTTACAATTGGTAGATAACTCGGACTCTTCAGCAAGCTGTCATTGGATAGATTCCTGATGTATATAAAAGATTATCTAAGGAGAGAGCATAATGACTTCATGTATCTTTACATCTTGGAAGAATTAATCTCTAACTTTTGGGGAATGATGCAAATAAACAGAAAGGATTATAAAGAACCTATGGATAGCATGATCTCATTTGTCTTCTGACCTATTGCTTGATTCTGTAAATTTAAAACCATGGGTCAGTGGCTTATTCATCTACCACTCATGATTTTAATGCTATTTTTTGTTCTTGAAGTTTCAGTGGCATCCATATTGAATGAATAATTTATTATACAGCTGAACTCTTATATTGGGATAAACTTATATAAGACTTTTCTCAAAAAAAATTTGTTTTTTCACTTTTGCAATCTTTTCTCACTTTAGCTGTGAAATCTTATTTTCTATTTTAACTTTTGCTTAATTTTTTCACTTCAGCAGAGAAAAAGAAGGGAAAAAATATATTTTCTTTTCACATTTTTACTGTTTTCGCACTTTCAATTAGAATTATAAATTCTTCAAAAAAAATTCAATGGTTAGGCCTTCTAAACCTTTCATAAAAAGTGTTTTTAGAAATTTTTTATTTGAGAGTGTCTTCAACACACATTTTCATATATACCTGAACTATATATGTATATGAATCAATTTGAACAATATCATTTGGGAAAGAAGGAAATCTTTACTTCAAATGTAAATTAAAAAAATATGACCTTGGATCAAATTTTGTTCAAGATGTTGATAACATGTTAAATATAATATAACTTAGAGAAGAAGAGAGTTTAAAGAGAATAATAAATTGTATGTAACCATTCCAATAGAAGCAGTCTATTTATGGATACAAAAGGTAACTAAGGAGTTATAAAAGATAAATATAAATGAAGATATGAACATCACAAAAGATTATTCATGGCAGTACAATATTTTCCTTTCGTCATTCAAAATCAAAAGTTTATAAATTAAAAAAATATTTAATGTATAAATTTTATTTTATATCATTTTATATACTTTTATTTTGAATAGTTTACATATTTTTGTTTTATCTTTACCAATTTATAATTAAATTTGATAAATTAATATATAAATTATTTTGCAAATGATTTAGATACACATTAATTTTATTCTAATTATATAAATCAACATAATTGTATTAGTTAATATATAAATTATACAAATTTCGTAAACTTAATTTAATATATAAATTATTTTAATTCCGATTATATAATTTAATAAAATTTAAATAATTAATATTTTTGGGAATTTACATCATAATATTTTCATTTTAACTATAAAAAATTAATATTTAAGATTTTAATTACAATTATATATAAATTAATAGTTCAATTATTTTATATATTTTATTAAAAATATGAATCTTTTTTACATATAAATAATAAAATTTGTTATTTTAATTATAAAAACTAATAATTTTTTATTTTTAAATTATTTAAATACTATCTAAATTGTACATAATTTGTATGTTCAATAAAATAATTTTTCAAATTTGTACATAGTTTGTCAGAAAAATATAATAAAATAAGAACATATTATATATATACATATATATATAATTTATTTAATTTATATCAAAATAAATATGTCTAAAATTAAATATTAATGATATATAAATATTAAATATTTTGTTTTAACTTACAAATTTTTATAATTTGAATGCCATTTTTTGCTGTATGCCATTTTTATAAATTATTGCCTCTCATCATTTGAAAGCCATTTCTTGTTATTAATGTTTCAGTGGCGTCCATATTGAATGAATAATTTATTATACAGTTCAACTCTTATATTGGATTATACTAATATAAGACTTGAAAGCTTTCGTTCTACTGAGTTGTAGTGTTCAAATCTTTTATTATAAACGAGATTTGTAACATCCTAAGCTAATTTAAAAAAAAAGAATTTTTATTTATAAATAAATAAAGTTTTTAGAAAAATGATGAGATTTTATAAATAAATAAATAAGGTGATATAATTATTAATTAAAATAAAGATTTGAGAGAAAATGAAAAAGGTATTTTATTTTTTGTTTGATAGAGAATAAAATAGAGTTTATTTTTATAAAATAATAAATAAATAAATAGATTAAGCCTAGCTATAAATAGCGTTAGGTCAGTTTTCCCCTTCTCCTCTCAAAACCCTTTCTTTTCCCGTAGCCCACCAAACATGTCTCAGAAAAACAACCATCTCGGGCTGATTCACCGTTGGATCATTGTGAAATTTCAGCACCATGTTCGCAACCAAATTCCGAGAATCCTCACGGTTGGGAATTGCAAACCCATGTCAGAACTAAGATAAATACCCTTCGCACCGTACCTTTCTCTTTTCCCGCAGAAACCCAAAATGATCTCAGTAAAACTACGATCCCGGTTTCGTTAACCGTTGGACTTTCATGAAAGTTTGGTATCTGGTTCGTGATTCAATTTCGCACACTTTCACCGTTCAGATTTGCGAGATAATATTCAGGGAGATAGAAAAAGGAATCGCACCAAGACAGTACATATGAAAGCTTCAATTCCTTCTACGTCTCATTGATGTTTGGGAACTCTATTGGAGTAGTCGGAGGAAAAACTAGAGGAATCTCAGGAAATCGCTAGAGATGCCGCTATCGCTGTCGGAAGACATGTGAGTCCGCTTAGAGGTAAGGGATGAGTTATTCACAATTGGGGGTTAGTATTGAGAACATGTGTAGGGATCCTTAGAGGATTAAATTGGGGTTTTATTTTGGGATGTTTATTAAATTGCAATTTTTCCTTTATGATCATAAATAAAATATTGATGTTACGATGAGAATTTCTTGATAAATTGTGCTCTTGATATTTGTATATTTTGACCTATGATTTTGATATAATTGTGTAATATTATTTGAGAGGTTTTAGTCCCCAAGTTGTGATAGTCTTTTGTATAAACTGTTACATTGAGGATATGAAATGATGATTCAAATTGTGAGTATGTGGTGAATTGAACATGTTATGAATGATGGAATACATGTATATTGAGATGTGTATTGTGTTGTGAGCTATGAATTGTGCAATCACACAACTATAAGACCCTTTAAGGGCGACGAGTTTTGCGTGACGAGTATTGTGATGCGATCCATTGTGGGAACCCGACGAGTTTAATCACAAGCGCGATGGGTTAAAATGATTTTGAACATAATTGAGTAGTTGTATGTATTGCATGGTTCATAGGTAAAGTGAATATGGTTCACGAGGTGTGATAACATGCTATTCTGATACTATACCATTGTAATTGAAATCGAGTGTATGTAATAAACTGAGTATGCACGTGATTGAGATATTGTGTGCATTGAGTTGTAAACTGTGGATTGTACAATCACATGACTATAAGACCATTTAAGGGCGACGAGTTAATGCTAAGTCTCTTTTAGGGCGACGAGTTAATGCTAAGTCCCATTTAGGGTGACGAGTTAATGTTAAGTCCCTTTTAGGGCGACGAGTTAATGCTAAGTCCCTTTAAGGACAACGAGTTAATGCTAAGACCCTTTAAGGGCGACGAGTTAAAAATATTTGAGAACAATTAAGAAGTCGTGTGTTTTGTACAGTTCATAGATAGAGTCTGTGTGCTAAAATGTTTTTTGGGTTGGACCTGAATCAGGAGGGAGAGGCCCTGACGGACTCTTCGGGGTGTAGGTCTTGGGGATCACCTGGTTTGAGTACTCCTTTAAGCCTATGTTGATCCTAAATGGTTGGAGCATTCTCGCAAAGCACTGTGACCCTGACTGGTCTCCCTATGATCTTACCTAGTGAGAGTGACCTGACTTACTAGTGTGTGGTTTGTCTTGTCATGTACTCCTAGGCACCCGACGTGGTTTTTCATTGACATGGTACCACATTGCATATAAGATTGACTCTTAGCATAACTGTTGCATAACGCTTGTGTATTGATCGATATTGATTGACTTGATGATATTGTGTTTTGATCATTGAGTACGTGAATGTTGTGAAAATGAATGAAATATGTGATATTGCAATGTAATGTTGTGCGACAAAGTGGTGAAATAACATGAGTGATGCTTAAGTAAGTTGTATTTTGTTTATATGATATTTATAGCTACATGTTATCTTGTTTCTCTCCGTTAGTTTGGAATGTGATAACTCACTCCCTATGTGTTGTTTGTGTTTGGATCCTGTGATGATCTTGAACTTTGTGTTCGGGGAAGCAGATGAATAGGTAGATAACTATGAAGAACCTCATGCTAGAGGACACAGGAACACAACTCTCTGATAGGATGTGACATTAGGATATAGGTTCTATATTAATTGTTTGAAGCTTAGACGACCTTGTTTGAGCTGAGATGACTTTATTATTTATTTGGAAAAGTTTGAGTATGATGTAGAAGAAAGTGAATGTGAGCCTTTTACCCCTTTTTAAAGGCATGTATTTAAAAATGTTTTTTTAAAAAAATACTTTTAATACATATTTGAATTTTTTATTCCTTTATTAGTATAATGTGAGGGGTAAAGGGTGTCACATTTAGTGGTATCAGAGCAGGTTGAACCTTTCGGCTAGTGTGTTATGTGCTTATCATATTCTGGTGTGCGCTCTGTGTGGTTACTTATGACTAGTTTTGTTGAACATGCTTGAATTATTAATTGTATTTTCCTTTGCATGATTAAATGAGATTGAATGATGCTTGTAATGTGTGTTGCATCCTTAATGTCTGCTATATCATAAAACCATTGTTGAGTCATGAGTTATGAGACTGACCCTCTCTATAATTCGTGAAGTGCGGTAGGATGTCATGGCAAGCCGTTAAGTGATACAAGTGGTCTTGAAAACTTGATGTGTGTGGTAATGTTGTCAAAAACCTTGAACTTGCGGGTGTGTTGTGAATAAGTGTGTTTAACCGATGTGTTAACATGTGTTGGCTAATCCCTTTTTTCCTTAGTGTGTTATCATAAACGGGATTGTTGAAACTTGTGATTTGTTAAATACATTCTTAGTGACTATTCAATTCTTTATTCATATATGTATGTTATATACTGGTTATAGGAACCATATAATTATGTGTATGCTTGTAGTATGGTGTTCTACCTTAATTGCATAGATAGTATGGTTGTTTGTGATTTCTTGTTCTTAGCGATGTTGATGCTCTATAGTTGGATGACTCATATCAAGATATATTTCATAAGGAATACTCTTTTGACCGTACCTTTTGATTCTAGTGCAACCTATTCTTCTGTTGCGTGCTTAGGTCAATTAATTTGATTACACTTGAAAGCTTGAGTATAATTCATTCTTTGTGTTATGAGCCTACATCAAACAATTGAATTACTGATGTTTTTGTCACAATCAAGTTATTGTCAACATCTCCATATGGTTGTACATTGCGATCATGTTTTCGTTTCTAGAATTCATTTGAAATGCATGTTGTTAATTCTAAATAAGTGATCCTTCTTGATTTAAAACTTACCGTCTCCTAATCATTTAAGTGTTCATTTTGTTATGGGTTGCTCATCTTCCAATCATGTCTAGTTAAACTGCTTGATAATCTATCTTGTTGTTACTTCTACTACGAATAGAGAGAGACTTCATCCTTGTCAATCACGTTAAGAAGTTTCGAAATGAAATACTTGAGTGGGCATTATCCTTGCGTAAGTCATGTACTTGTGTTCCTTGAGGATATACTTAGTTACCACCTAAGTGCAAGATTGAGAATCTTATAAGTGTAGTACCCATAGAAAATTGTAACCATAGTTCCTAGGAGATAACTGGGAAAGAGTTGTTTAAGAATATAGAGTAGTTAGAAAAGTTGTGAAGAATAGTTAAGAGGTTTAATGTGGAACCTTAAGAAGAGTATAAGGTAGTTTGTAAGGCATTAATTGTTAAGCATAGAAGGATTCAAGAGTGAGTGTTCTTGCGTAAGGTAGGTGACCTAAAGGATTATTGATGATAGTTGTATAATTAGCGAGATAAATATTAGTTCTTTTTACCTTAATATGGAAAAAGTTTGTGGATTCTTCAAGAAATACCTTAGTACCTATTGTGACCTCTATGTGTACCTGGTCATGTCATAATATGATTGATGCCCATGTTTGTTCATGGAATACGTGACAAGTTCTCCCACCCTGAGTTAGATCTTGTTGTGGTTTCGATGATTAGTGTTTAGTATGTTTCCAGTTAAGTTGAATTATGGTGTGTATCATAAGGTTGTTATAGACCCTTGGGAATCATGTTTCGTGCTAGGAGTTTTGTTATGCGTTTTAGTTAGATGAAGATGACCCTTAAAGTATGCTATGTCTAGGTGAAAGATAAATACAAATCCTTCTTGAGCAGAAGTTGTTTTGAGATGAGAGGAAACCTAAGATTAAGATAAAATTCCCTTAACTAGTAGTCGAACCAAAAAGTTATTTTAGGATTCCTTGAATTAACCTTAATTCTTGTTTGAGATTACTCAAGTAAGTTTAAGTTTTCGGGTGAGATCCTTGTAAGGAGTAAGTCATAAGTTCATGGAGAAGTCGACCACTGTAAACCGTTGAGTGCTATCTTAGCCGCGTAGGTCCTTATTGGAGTAGTAAAATATTTGAAATAATTTTTAATTTTAGAGGAGTGCTTGTATGAGGACAAGTAGCGGCCTAAGTTTCCTCGATAAATCAGTATTCATGAAAGGATTTATCATACGTATGACCTAAAGTTTGTAGCCATGGTTTTCGCTTCCACACTTTAGAGGCATTACTGTTAGTTTGATACGTTGTGAGAACCTTAAGAGTTAAATCCGAGGTAGAAGAGATGGGTAGAATTCTTAACAATCTTGTTGTAAGTTTAGTTTCAACCGTTAGAACTAGCTTAGTAGTTGGAGCTTGAGTAGGAAACCCTTGGTATGACCAGTGTCCTAGTTATAGAGTTAGACATCATAAACTACAGTTGAAACCTCAAATTCAAGTGCGAAGTTATAGAGTGGCATGAGTATAAATGTGTCAAGATTACCCTAAGTTGAACAAGTTTACAGAAGTGAGAAGTGGTCTGTTTTGCTTATTCAATTAGCACCCAGTAAGTATCAAGTAGCAAACCTTAGAGTGGAACCATTGCAATTTCTTGAACCTAAGTAAGAGTTATGAGCTAAGTATACCAAAGTGAGAAAGATCGTATTGAAGTAAGTGGCTTAGACTGGAGGGTAGGCAAATCATGTATTCTCAATAGCCATTTGTGAACTTGGATTGATAGAATGTGAGAGTCTCGAAACTCTTTTTTTTTTTCCTTGAATTGTCCAATGTTCAAAAAAGAGTTGACTATGTGGTCAGTCGCGTTATCTTGTGTATGTTTGTTTGTTTCAAATTATCATCAGTGTCTCCCATGATATTATCCTACTCTAAATAGTATGTCATTCACATTCTATTGTTGTTGAGATGTCACTCTCGTGAGAAGACTTACTTATGAAATACTATCATTGAGTAAACAAGGATTGCCGGATTTAGTTGCTAAGTGTAGATGAGTCTTATGATCGAAGTCACGGAAAAGGGTTTCAACTAGGCACACTGCTTGGTATTAAGAATCTGATGTGTAATCTCTTTCTTCTCAATCTTTCGGAAAAGTTTCGGGAACGAAACTTCTTTAAAGGGGGGTGAAATTGTAACATCCCATTTTTTGTAAGCTAATTTAAAAAAAAAAGAATTGTTATTTATAAATAAATAGAGTTTTAGAAAAATGATGAGATTTTATAAATAAATAAATAAGGAGATATAATTATTAATTAAAATAAAGATTTGAGAGAAAATAAAAAAGGTATTTTATTTATTTGTTTGATAGAGAATAAAATAGAGTTTGTTTTTATAAAATAATAAATAAATAAATAGACTAAACCTAGCTATAAATAGCGTTAGGTCAGTTTTCCCTTCTCCTCTCAAAACCCTTTCTTTTCCCGCAGCCCACGCAACATGTCTCAGAAAAACAACGATCTTGGACTGATTCACCGTTGGATCGTTGTGAAATTTCAGCACCACGTTCGAAACCCAATTCCGAGAATTCTCACCGTTTGGAATTGCAAAAACATGTCAAAGATAAGATAAATACTCTTCCCATCGTAGCTTTCTCTTTTCCCGTAGAAACCCAAAATGATCTCAGTAAAACTATGATCCCGGCTTCGTTAACCATTGGACTTTTATGAATGTTTGATATCTGGTTCGTGATTCAATTTCACACACTTTCACCATTGAGATTTGCGAGATAATATTCAGGGAGAGAGAAAAAGGAATCGCACCAAGACAGTACTTATGGAGGCTTCAATCCCTTCTCCGTCTCACTGACGTTTGGGAACTCTATCGGAGTAGTCGGAGGAAAAACTGGAGGAATCTCAGGGAATCGCTAGAGATGCCACTATCGCTGTCGGGAGACACGTGAGTCCGCTTAGAGGTAAGGGATGAGTTATTCATAATTGGGGGTTAGTAGTGAGAACATGTGTAGGGATCCTTAGAAGATTAAATTGGGGTTTTATTTTGGGATGTTTATTAAATTGCAATTTTCCTTTATGATTATAAATAAAATATTGATGTTCTGATGAGAATTGTTGATAAATTGTGCTCTTGATATTTGTATATTTTGACCTATGATTTTGATATAATTGTGTAATATTATTTGAGAGGTTTTAGTCCCCAGGTTGTGATAGTCTTTTGTATAAACTGTTATATTGAGGATATGAAATGATGATTCAAATTGTGAGTATGTGGTGAATTGAACATGTGATGAATGATGGAATACATGTATATTGAGATGTGTATTGTGTTGTGAGCTATGAATTGTGCAATCACACAACTGTAAGACCCTTTAAGGGCAACGAGTTTTGCGTGACGAGTATTGTGATGGGATCCATTGTGAGAACCCGACGAGTTTAATCACAAGCGCGACGAGTTAAAATGATTTTGAAAATAATTAAGTAGTTGTGTGTATTGCATGGTTCATAGGTAAAGTGAATATGGTTCATGAGGTGTGATAACATGCTATTATGAGATTATACCATTGTAATTGAAATTGAGTGTATGTGATAAACTGAGTATGCACGTGATTGAGATATTGTGTGCATTGAGTTGTAAACTGTGGATTGTACAATCACATGACTATAAGACCCTTTAAGGGCGATGAGTTAATGCTAAGTCTCTTTTAGGGCGACGAGTTAATGCTAAGTCCCTTTAAGGACAACGAGTTAATGCTAAGACCCTTTAAGGACGACGAGTTAAAAATATTTGAGAACAATTAAGAAGTCGTGTATTTTGTACAATTCATGGCGATTTCCGGTAATTATACATTTTGTATATAAAATGTGTCTCTACATGAGTTTGATTATGATTCTTAAATAACAGCCAATATTACTTTATATATATATATATATATATAAAGAGGCCATGCGTATACGAATTTCCAAGGAGGTACTAATATCAACAATAATCAATAGATAAATAAATTTCAGGAGGTGAAATATGGACGGAGAAATAATTAAGAAGATAAAAAATAATTTTTTTCCCTTTTGCACTCTTTTCTCACTTTAGTTATGAAATATTATTTTTCTATTTTCACTTTTGTTTTATTTTTTCCCTTTAGCTGAGAAAAAAAAGAAGAAAAAATATACTTTTTTTTTATTTTTTTATTGTTTTTCCGTTTTTGGTGAGAAAAATAAACTCCTAAAAATAACATCTTTGATTAGACCTTCTAGATCTTTTATAAAAGTATTTTTAATTTTTTTATTTGATAGTGTCTTTTAAGACATATTTGATAGTCTCTTTAAATTCATAGTATGAATAATATGATTAGAGAGAATGATAATTGTATGTATTGATTCAAAGAAAAATAACACATATATATAGATACAAAAAGTAACTAAGGAGTTATAAAAGATAAATACAAATTAAAATAAATAATAAAGAGGAAGGAAGGTACCAACATCCAAAAAAATATTATTCATAATATTAATATATTTCCTTCCCTTAATTGATCAAAGTTAAAAATTTACTTTAATGTGGTTGGTGCTTAAGTACATAATTGTTGACATGATATTTATGTACAAAAGATTAGATAAAATAAAAAAATAAAAAAAGATCTTTGTTATATTTAAACTCATAATCATTTATTTAAGGAAAATGTGTATGAATTATTTTTATTCTAATCATATGAATTAATAAAATTTTAATATTTAATTTTTTTTGGAAAGTTACGCATTAGTATTTTCGTTTAAACTATAAAAAATTATTTAGCAAATAAGATTTTAATACCAATTATATAAATCAAAAAATTTACATGAATTAATACGTAAATTATTTATACATTTATTTTATGTAATTTATAAAAAAAGTATAAATGATATATTTTTTAAATTTAATTATAAAAGCAGAAAATTTTATATTTAGATTATTTAAATATTATCTTAAATTTATGTAATTTGTATAAGTTACATAAAATAATTTATATATTAGTTTATGTGATATTTTAAAAAATTATAATAAAAAAAGAACATATTTTACACATATTATAATTTATTAATTTATATCTAAATAAAATAGATAGTAAAAGTATGTACATATAAAATTAAATATTAAAAATATTTGAGAACAATTGAGAAGTTGCGTGTTTTATACAGTTCATAGATAGAGTCTGTGTGCTAGAATGCTTTTTTGGGTTGGACCTAAATCAGGAGGAAGTGGCCCTGACAGACTCTTCGGATATGGTTAAAGCCTATGTTGATCCCATATGGTTAAAGCATTCTCGCAAAACATTGTGACCCTGACTGGTCTCCCTATGATCTTACCTAGTGAGAGTGACCTGACTTACTAGTGTGTGGTTTGTCTTGTCATGTACTCCTAGGCGTCCGACGTGGTTTTCATTGACATGGTACCACATTGCATATAAGATTGAGTCTGCATAACTGTTGCATAACGCTTGTGTATTGATCGATATTGATTGACTTGATGATATTGTGTTTTGATCATTGAGTACGTGAATGTTGTGAAAATGAATGAAATGTGTGATGTTGCAATGTAATGTTGTGCAACAAAGTGGTGAAATAACGTGAGTGATGCTTAAGTAAGTTGTATTTTATTTATATGATATTTATAGCTACATTAGGGATGTGATAACTCACTCCCTAAATGTTGTTTGTGTTTGTGGATGACTAATCTCATGCTAGAGGACACGGGAATACAACATTCTAATAGGATGTGACATTAGGATATAAGTTCTATATTAATTGTATGAAACTTAGACGGTCTTGAGCCGACTTTATTATTTATTTGGACAAATTTGAGTATGATGTAGAAGAAAGTGAATGTGAGCCTTTTACCCCTTTTGAAAGATTTTATTTAAAAATGTTTTAAAAAAATACTTTTAATTAATATTTAAAATTTTTTTATTCCTTTATTAGTATATATGTGAGGGGCATAGAGTGTCACAAAATTGGTAATTGTCTTTCTTGTTGGGTTTCATGAATTTGTCCCCATTGACAATGAAACAAACCTTCTTATTTGTTTCTTAATAAACTTTTAGACTAACCTCTGATAAGAACCACGAACTCACAGAAAGTCAATATTTTCCACCAAACATTTATTTAATACTCAAGGTTAAGATTCCAATCTTGGATTATTTGATTAAACGGAATACATGCTAACTAATATTGATGTCAAATGATGATATAATACCTCTATAATTTAACATCTTTTCTATTTTATTAGTTGTATCAATTTTTTAAAATCTCTTTATAATTTTTTATTTAATTTACCAATTATAATATTTTTTTAAAAAATAGCAATCGCGCAACACGCGGAAATATTTCTAGTTCTCTCTTACAAATTTAAAAATATTAATACATGTAAAGGTTGGTCAGGATCATGGACACAATAATCTTTTGACTACTTAATAATTTTTCCGGTGCTAATTCAGCTTCGATAAACGGAAAACAAAAATGAAAACGAGAAACATTGGGAAATGGTGTAAAACAGAGGGAGCATGTCAATTTGGATTCCCCCAGCCACGACGTTGATTAGTTGTAACAGCAATTGATAATAATCAGGATGCAACAAATACGACTCCGCACACCCAGCAGTTAAATTCATTAATTATTTTATTGTTCTTATTTTATTATATTGTCATTCTCTGCCTCTGCATAGTTTCTGTTTACTTTTCGCTACTCAAAGTCTCAAAAACTCATCTTCCCCGATTTAGTAGTCATTAATTATTGCTTCAACAACATAATGGTGCATAGCATATCTTAAAGTTATCTATTTGGTTTTTCTTATTCTCTAGCATATTGGGAGCATGCACTTCACTAGACAGTTTGGCAGTGAGTCAATACATCCTAGATGGTGAGACTTTGGTTTCAAAAGGTGGAATAACGGAACTGGGTTTCTTTAGCCCAGGAAATTCAACAAGAAAATACTTGGGTATATGGTTCAGAAATGTGTTCATTTTCACAGTTGACCTTAGAGGATATCCTCAATATGTTATGCTCAAGGGATCTGAGATTAAGATCAGAGCTGGGACTTGGAATGGACAATCTTGGACCGGGTATTCTCGTCAAACTCCAAAAATATCACAAACTTTTGTTCAATGCTAAAGAGGCGTATTATCAGAACAAGCTTCTTGATAGATCGGTCTTCAGCATATATAGATTGGCTGCTTCAGGCGCTTTCCAGAATTTCTTTTGGAGCACTCAAACACGTACATGGCCAACCATCACAACTAGGGGAGGTGGATCAATGCGAGAACTATGCCTTTTGTGGTGAAAATTCTATTTGCATGTATCCAAATATTGGCCTTCTGTTTTGTTTGCTTGTTTAAGCTTTTTGTAAGAGTCGGCTTCATATATAGCGATTTCCGGTAATTATACATTTTGTATATAAAATGTGTCTCTACATGGGTTTGATTATGATTCTTAAATAACAGCCAATATTACTTTATATATATATATATATATATATATATATATATATATATATATATATATATATATATATATATATATATATAAAGAGGCCATGCGTATACGAATTTCCAAGGAGGTACTAATATCAACAATAATCAATAGATAAATAAATTTCAGGAGGTGAAATATGGACGGAGAAAAAATTAAGAAGATAAAAAATAATTTGTTTTTTTTCCCTTTTGCACTCTTTTCTCACTTTAGTTATGAAATATTATTTTTCTATTTTCACTTTTGTTTTATTTTTTCCCTTTAGCTGAGAAAAAAAAGAAGAAAAAATATACTTTTTTTATTTTTTTATTGTTTTTCCGTTTTTGGTGAGAAAAATAAACATCTTTGATTAGACCTTCTAGATCTTTTATAAAATTATTTTTAATTTTTTTATTTGATAGTGTCTTTTAAGACATATTTGATAGTCTCTTTAACTTCATAATATGAATAATATGATTAGAGAGAATGATAATTGTATGTATTCATTCAAAGAAAAATAACACACATATATATATAGATACAAAAAGTAACTAAGGAGTTATAAAAGATAAATACAAATTAAAATAAATAATAAAGAGGAAGGAAGGTACCAACATCCAAAAAAAGATTATTCATAATATTAATATATTTCCTTCCCTTAATTGATCAAAGTTAAAAATTTACTTTAATGTGGTTGGTGCTTAAGTACATAATTGTTGACATGATATTTATGTACAAAAGATTACATAAAATAAAAAATAAAAAAAGATCTTTGTTATACTTGAACTCATAATCATTTATTTAAGGAAAATGTGTATGAATTATTTTTATTCTAATCATATGAATTAATAAAATTTTAATATTTAATTTTTTTGGAAAGTTACGCATTAGTTTTTCGTTTAAACTATAAAAAATTATTTAGCAAATATGATTTTAATACCAATTATATAAATGACAAAATTTACATGAATTAATACGTAAATTATTTATACATTTATTTTATGTAATTTATAAAAAAAGTATAAATGATATATTTTTTAAATTTAATTATAAAAGCAGAAAATTTTATATTTAGATTATTTAAATATTATATTAAATTTATATAATTTGTATAAGTTACATAAAATAATTTATATATTAGTTTATGTGATATTTTAAAAAATTATAATAAAAAAGGAACATATTTTACACCTATTATAATTTATTAATTTATATCGAAATAAAATACATAGTAAAAATAAGTACATATAAAATTAAATATTAAAAATATTTAATATTTTTTATTTTAAAAAATTCATAATTTGAAAATAATTTATAAAAATTTTGTTTGAGTTGAGTCCCTTATTGAATAATTTTATTTTTGTTTTTTTATATTTCTTTTCCTCTATAAGTTAGAAAATTTAGTACTTGCTCCATAATAAATTAGAAAATTTTATTTTATTCACTATTAACAAATAAAAAAATTTATCAGGAAATAAACATAAAAATTGAATATTTATAAGAAATATAAAACCTATTTAAATCCCATTTTAATTAATGCAAATATTTAAAAAATGTTAGAAAATGATGTTATTAATATATTTAATAAATAATTAAAAGGCATTTATTTAGTTACTCGAATGCTACCTTTGTCTGCGCTGGCTGCCGTCAATATTGTCAATTAGCTGTCGTTGTAAGTCCATTTATTAACAATTTTAATATTTAGGTTAGTGTCGTATGGATCAGACTGAACCACGAAGATGAAGGACAATGTACAGATACCAAAAGAGTCATAATCTCAGTCAGGTCAATGGTATCCTCGGTCTTGATCAATTTACCGCTCTATGACATGACACGTACGTGTATTTATGTCATTCATCCGAGAAATTAAGTTATAAGGAAAAGTTTGTTAATGCACCTTTCTTAGTGGAAAAAATATTGAAGTATGATATTGTTGATATTTTTTGTGTTCTTCGTTACTAAAGGTTGAAGTTTCACTTTAATAACTTAACTCAAATTTTAATGCCGTTAAACTTTATGTCAGTTTCACTTTAACTATTCCTACAAGTACGACTAATTTTGCTTCACGAGTGTTAATAATATCACGAGCTTATTGGAAAAATTAATTGTTCCTCAAAAGTGGATGATATTAAACGTACATTGACAGTTATACAATCATATCCATTTTTCATAACCGCTTGTGAAACAGAATTAACCACGAATGTGGATAGATGGTGAGTGAACATTTTGAATTGGACGATAATGGTAATTACTCTAATTAAAAGATATTACTTGTCCTCTCTTCAGTATGTTGATAATGTAGAGAATTCTAGGCCTTCTTTCTACCAAACTAATAAATATTAGTTTTGCAAAAAAGCCGTCTTCTCTTTTAACAACAATTGAAACTATTCTGCACATCTCCACAACTGTTCAATTGAATTTTTCTTATTTTATTATCCCTCTGCTTCTGCATAATCAAGAACGCCATCTTCCCTAATACAGTAATCATATTGCTTCAACAACATAATGATGCATAGCACCTTAATGTTATGTATTTGGTTCTTGTTATTATCCTACTTGTCAGAAACTTGCACTTCACTACACAGTTTAGAAGTGAATCAATCCATCCGAGATGGTGAGACTTTGGTTTCAGCACGTGGAATTACTGAAGTGGGTTTCTTCAGTCCCGGAAATTCAACAAGACGATACTTGGGTATATGGTACACAAATGTATCCCCTTTCACAGTAGTGTGGGTGGCTAACCGAAATACACCTCTAGAGAATAAATCTGGAGTGCTGAAACTCAACGAAAAAGGGGTCCTTATGATTTTCGATGCTGCAAACAGCACCATTTGGTCGTCCAGCATACCAAGCAAAGCAAGGAATAATCCAATTGCTCATCTCTTGGATTCTGCAAATTTTGTAGTGAAAAATGGACGCGAAACCAACAGTGTTTTGTGGCAGAGTTTTGATTATCCAAGTGATACATTGATCCCAGGAATGAAGATTGGAGGGAACTTGGAAACTGGTGAAGAAAGGTTAATAACATCTTGGAAAAGTGCTGATGATC
This sequence comes from Glycine soja, assembly GCF_004193775.1. Taxonomy (NCBI): domain Eukaryota; kingdom Viridiplantae; phylum Streptophyta; class Magnoliopsida; order Fabales; family Fabaceae; genus Glycine; species Glycine soja. The sequence goes on along the minus strand of NC_041013.1, from coordinate 19,074,626 downwards.
CGGCCGTGGGAGAATATACCACAAAAATTGACCTTAGAGGATATCCTCAATATGTTGTGCTCAAAGGATCTGAGATTATGGTTAGAGCCGGGCCTTGGAATGGCGAATCATGGGTTGGATATCCGCTTCAAACTCCAAATACATCACAAACTTTTTGGTTCAATGGAAAAGAGGGGTATTCTGAGATCCAGCTACTTGATAGATCAGTCTTCAGCATATACACACTGACTCCTTCAGGAACTACAAGGAATTTGTTTTGGACAACTCAAACGCGTACACGGCCAGTCCTTTCATCGGGGGAAGTGGATCAATGCGGCAAATATGCTATGTGCGGTACAAATTCTATTTGCAATTTTGATGGTAACTACGCAACTTGTGAGTGCCTGAAAGGTTATGTTCCCAAGTCTCCTGATCAATGGAATATAGCATCTTGGTCCGATGGTTGTGTTCCAAGGAATAAATCAAATTGTGAAAACAGTTATACAGACGGCTTCTTCAAGTACACACACTTGAAAATACCGGATACATCTTCATCGTGGTTTAGTAAGACTATGAACCTTGATGAATGTCGCAAGTCATGTCTTGAAAACTGTTTTTGTACAGCTTATGCAAATTTAGATATTCGTGATGGAGGAAGTGGCTGTCTACTTTGGTTTAATACTTTAGTTGACATGATGCAATTTTCTCAATGGGGTCAAGACTTGTATATCAGAGTCCCTGCTTCCGAATTAGGTACTCCATCAATTGATAGCTTATTTTGATCTTGATTTTTATTTTTGACTTGAATTTCTTTGTTTTCTTTTCGCGTTGGATTTCTTGCTGATTATTGCATTATTTTAAGAGAAAAGGTGGAGTAGGTAGGGCTGTGAGAACATTCAATGATGAGTTAAACACTTTCTATTTTTGCGGCTGATTGTTGCTTATTTTTGTCTTGATTTTTATTTTTGACTTGAATTTCTTTGCTTTCTTTTCACGTTGGATTTCTTGTTGATTATTGCATTATTTTAATAGAAAAGGTGGAGTAGGTAGGGCTGTGAGAACATTCAAATTAATCTCTAGGTAGGGCTGATTACTGCTTATAGTTTGTGACTTGCTCTACAATTTCTTTCAGATCATGTTGGCCATGGAAACAAGAAAAAGATAGCAGGAATCACTGTTGGTGTGACTATCGTTGGATTAATCATCACAAGTATATGCATATTGATGATTAAGAATCCAAGTAAGTATATGTTATTTATTATAGAGATTAATCAACACAGACAATTAGGCACAAAAATAAAATGTATTAGGTCAATATTTAGTGTGAATGTTTATATACTGTTATTTTCCAACAAATCAGGGGTTGCAAGGAAATTTTCAAACAAGCATTACAAAAATAAACAGGGAATAGAAGACATCGAGTTGCCAACTTTTGATTTGTCAGTTTTAGCAAATGCCACTGAAAACTATTCAACCAAAAACAAGCTTGGAGAAGGTGGCTTTGGACCAGTATACAAGGTGATGAATGAAACTGATGTCTAGAACTTATATTTTCCCTAGAAACTGTCTATCTTTAGCATATGATTTTTTCAGGGCACATTGAAAGATGGACAAGAATTAGCGGTGAAAAGGCTTTCAAACAACTCTGGTCAAGGGTTAGAAGAGTTTAAAAATGAAGTAGCCTTGATTGCCAAACTTCAGCACCGTAATCTTGTAAAGCTTCTTGGATGCTGCATCGAAAGAGAAGAAAAAATGTTGGTCTATGAATACATGTCCAACAAAAGCTTGAACTACTTTGTTTTTGGTTGGAGCCTATACAATTTATTCTAAACATCTTTGTCAATGTTCTTATTTCGTATATATAGTTTATGAAATTATGGAGACTATAACTATGCTAAATATGTGTGTCTATTTTACTAGATGAAACTAAAGGCAAGTTACTAGATTGGTGTAAGCGTTTCAACATTATCTGTGGCATTGCTCGCGGATTATTGTATCTTCATCAAGATTCAAGGCTGAGGATTATTCATAGAGATCTTAAAACTAGCAACATTTTAGTGGATTCAAATTGGGACCCCAAGATATCCGACTTTGGCTTGGCTCGATCATTTTTGGAAGATCAATTTGAAGCAAAGACCAATAGGGTGGTTGGAACTTAGTAAGTCACTTGCTACCTGATTAAGATTCTTTGATATTTCATTTTATACTTATTTTGCTTTGAAAATCATATATGTAGCGGTTACATGCCTCCTGAGTATGCTGTACGTGGGAATTTCTCGGTGAAATCAGATGTATTTAGTTTTGGTGTAATAATACTAGAGATTGTTAGTGGGAAGAAAAACAGGGAATTTTCAGACCCAGAACACTGCCATAATCTTCTTGGACATGTAAGCATAATGGTTTGACTAACTTGCTAGTTAGCCTGATTTGAATTGTTTCCAATTCACTAATTTTATTCGCACCATCTTAGGCATGGAGATTATGGGTAGAAGAGAGGGCACTAGACCTATTGGATAAAGTGTTAGAAGAACAATGTAGACCATTTGAAGTCATACGATGCATACAAGTGGGCTTATTATGTGTACAAAGAAGACCAGAACACAGACCAGATATGTCATCAGTGGTTCCAATGTTGAATGGAGAGAAATTATTGCCAGAACCAACGGTTCCTGCCTTTTACAATGAGACAATTATAACTGAAGTAAATTGCAAATTATGCTCATCAAATGAACTTTCGATAACGCAATTAGATGCAAGATAGAATATAGAGGCAATAAAATGTCAACTCTTTTATCTTTCGTCATTGGTTTAATGAATATGAGCTCTTATATATCCAAACATTTGATTGAGATAAATAAAAGATTCTACAAGTTACACTAACATCTTGTTGAGATTTCGTCAAGTTGGGATATTCCTCCTTTTTCCGTACCCATACAGTTACTCCTTTTAATTGTGTAAAAAATATTACAATTCACGTTAGATAATTGTTTGAAAAACATTATACCGTAGACTCTTATAAGGGAGGTGGTTGTAAATATTAAAAAACCAAAAGACATTTTGTAATCTCGAGCAACCTTAGGGTGTAAACATAGTTTACGATTGAGCACATGAATCAACTGGTATGATATCATTTTAGCTTAACCAAGGGTCTCAGCTTTGAGCCCTGAACAAGTATGCAACTGCATTAAATACTCAGAAGGAAGAGTTTTGACACCCATATTACCAATGTCGAAATTCACAATATCCTTCCACAAAACAGACACATGCCTGGCCATGCTACATTTAAAAATAAGCTAACATCAGTTTTTTCAATAAAACTGATGTTAGCGTTTACATCAATTGGTTAACATTGGTTTTGTATTGAAAACTGATGTTGAAGCTTTGAAGCTACATTTAAAAATATTAGAACGCGAACCCTATTTTCCTCGCGCTCTCTTCTTCTCCGTCTTCACAACTCTGCTATCTCCTTCTGCAGCCATCGTGACAGCTCACCACCGTGACACCTCGCCACTACACCTAGGTATTTTGCTGCAACCTTATTTTTTGAAACTCTATCTTCCCTACATCTTTTTTGTATTCAATACCATGGCTGAGTTTTAGCTTCTTGCTTTTATTTTATCCATATGTTGTTCCAGCATATGCAATTGGGGGGGGGGGGGGGGTGGTTTGGCTCACCTTGCATGGCTATGTGTAAGTATCATAGGAATTCTTGACTCCCTCCTTCAATGTGGTTGAAGCACCTCTAAAACCTTCTGTTTAGCCAACCATTGAGATAAAAAAATCTCGCACCAACATTAAAAATAGTACTTTAGCATAATTTGAAGTGTTTGTAGATATGCTTATAAGTTTGTTTTTGTGTGTGGTACGTGTTGTTTCAGTTTTTTGTCTATGCCGATAATCCAATCTCATTTTGAAGTAGTTGATGTTTTACATTACATGTTAAATGTGTGAACTGTGATTCGGTTACCATTTCTGAGCTACGATCTGTGATAGAAAGCTTCCAGTTCAACTCAACGGTGAAAGGTAAGTTTCTTATGCTCTCTATTCCATTTCACTGATGCATTTAATTTGAGTCTTGCTGTTAAAATTTCTATTTGTGTTTTGTACTTTTCTGTAGTATAGGATTCGCAATCCGACATGGTGGTTTAGGGTACAATCTAGCAACTTAGCATGTTATAATCCTAAATATTTCAATCAAATGAATCAGGCATCTGGGAAGAGTACTAATACACCAGAATGCAAAAGTAGTTGCAACTACTTTTCAACTAATACACCATTTTTAATTAAAACTGGCCTTTGATGATGCAATGCATTTTGTCATGTGAATGGGGAATTGAACATGCTGTTAAGGTATCTAATGAACCTTTTTTATACTATTATTGTAACTAAGCTTTCACTGATACATTAATTAATCACCAAAGTCCATGTTGAGACATGACTGAAAATATTTTAGTAAGAAACAAAGTATGCGTGGTCAGAATTTAATAAGAGCATGCAAGGATATATCAAAGTGGCATGGTTCATTCCTTTTCTACTTCATTTTGTGAAGCAACAAGCTTCTAGTATGTTGTTCATATACAACAAAAGATCTGAGTTCTAAACTCTATCTAGCTCCCTTCTATTGTCTCCAATGTGAATAGGGGGCATTTTATGGAATATCATGGTGTTTAGTAATAAAATTCCAGTGTCTTGTTAGGGAACTCTAAGGTAGAATATTTATATTATATAGTGGTCCCTTTGCCCTTGGTTCTTGAAGGAATACATACATATTATGTAAATTTGTTGCGTAATGGATTTCAAAACGACATTGGACTCATGAATCATGATAATAATTAAGCTAAACATTTATTGAGGTTGCCAATCAAATCTCTCTTGCGTTTCAAATGTGTTTGTAAATCATGGCTTTCCTTCATTTTCGATCCTCATTTTGTAAAATCTCACTTAGCTGCTGCACCCACCAATCAAACTCTGATTGATTATGATTTCTCCATCTACCCTAACCCTAGTAGCATGCATATTTGGGGAATCAATTTTTTCTCCAGCAAAACCAATTCAGAGGGGAGAAAGTTGAGGGTAACTTTGGGTATACATTGACACCACCTAGGCCATTTTTGAATGGGGCGCTTCATTGGTTGGCTTTGACGTCTAATAAGAAGCATTTTGATGCAATTATTGCTTATGTTTTGAGACAATGAAGCTTATTAGAGATTCCTTTGCCACATGATTTAACCATGGAAGTTAAAAGTAAAATATTTAGTTTAATGTTGACGGAAATAAAAGGATGTCTATATTTATGTCATAACTTCGTTGATAATGAAAGGGTTGAGGTATGGATGATGAAAAAATATAAATTACAATCATGTTGGACTAAGTTCTTGATTGAATAAGCTTCTATATATGTAAGACCATGGATACTTATACATGTTGTTTAGTGTCTTTATCTTTGTCATACCCTAATTTCGTCCGGGGACCATTGTTTGATGACATGCAACCTTTGCTTGACCGCTTCGAGGTACTTGGCACCCATTGTTGCACAATACGTAAAGTTCCATAACATGCAAGAAGTCAAAAAAGAGCATTGTTACACGATCCGTGAGGTTCCATAACATTCCGAAAGCCAAAATAGGAATGATTATGTAATCCGTAAGGTTCCATAACATTACGGAAGGAAAACAAGTATCGTTACGGAATTCATAAATTTTTGTAACGTTATGGAAAAAGAATCAGCAAAAAAGGAAGGGGGTGTATTTAGTAAATAGGGGGGTGCAAATAGCAACCAAGCCCACTTGGGCCTTCCAGGGTGTTCCTCCAGAAGGCACCGCCTTCTGGAGGAAGGAACCTAGCTCGCCTGGGTGAGCTGGGCGGCAAGCTCTTCCCTCATTTTCCTATAAATAGGGGGAGGAGGGAAGAAGAAAAACGTTCAACCCTCCTGGTATCTGAGGATCACTTGAAATTAGTGAAAAAAATCGTTTCCGTGAAGAAAATCCAAGCCGAGACGCTTCCGTAACACGTGCGAAACGTTTCCGTGGGTGATTTCGTGAAGATTATCTGCCGTCTTTCGTTCGTTCTTCGTCGTTCTTCGGTCTTCAACCGGTAAGTTCCCGAAATCAAACTTTTTAATTCATTCTATGTACCCTTGGTGGTCCCCACTTGTTTCGCTTACTTTTATTTTCATCTCATTTACTTTTCGTACCCCCTTTTGACGTGCTTTAGTCATTTATTTAAGTCATTTTCTCGCCTAATCGAAAAATAAAATAAATTTCCACCGATCATTTGAATTGTAACATCTGTTATTTTCTGTTAAAATGAAATCCGACCGTTCGGTCATGCTGTAACCACGTTGGAAACCAAAAAAGAGGTAAAATAATAATATAATAATCAAAAAATATCTTTTAGTAAAATAAAACAAAAAAATCAATCAGACGTTTCTCTTTGGGATTTTTCTTTCTTAATTAAATTGACTAATAACTAAAGTGAAACTAAGGCTAAAATCAACTCACAAAATCAAGCTTTGTCCGCAAAAATCACCGAGTAAAATGGATCATTTTAAGGTCCAACGCCTTAAATGACCCCCTTCCAAGTAAAAAGAATCACTTAATTCGCCCCTTTTGAAAGAACTACATAGGTCTGATTTCCTCTTCGATGGACGATACGTAGGAGCAAAAGCCCCGCTTTTGTCGACCTCAAAAATAAAAAGAGACAAAAAATTTAGATACATGATTTCACACAACTCTAATCTAAGGTTGTTGTCCTTTGGGACAAACGTGAGAGGTTCTAATACCTTCCTCGAGCATAAAGATAACTCCCGAATCTGGAATATTCTTTATGACCGGTTTCCTTTGGTTTTTCTAACATTTTCCTTTCAATAAACGTTGGTGGTGACTCCGCGCATTTTCCTCCCATGGAAGATGCACCCGTGAGCCTCGCCTCGCTCGCCCGCAAAAGGGTAGGTTGCGACAATCTTCTTCTTCTTTTTGCTCTTAATGTCATGATGTTTGCACTATATTTCTCTGAGGTTCTTTTATATAGTTTTCATATTCAACCCCTGCTTATTTGATTATTTCCCTCTATTCTCCCAGCCCTAGTCTCTAATTAATAACCCCATAACAACTACCTACCTTGGTATAATGCATGGTATCATTGGAATATTATCAAATTATTATAGAGCATGGAGAAACTTGGTATATAATGCATATTGAAAGATTTTATTGTCGTTATCTTGTGGGTCTGTTTTACACTTTTGAAAGGAGAACATCAAAACAACATTTTATGGTTGTGGCTTTTGTAAGTTTAATAATTTCATTAGCTCTCTGTACATACAACGTAACTTAAGGTCTACTTCTTTCACTCTTTGTACATAAAATTTGTTAGCTATGTGTCATACCCTAATTTCATCCGGGAACATTTGTTTACAACCATTTAAATTCTTGCCAGTCAAGTTGAGATGCTTAACACTCTTCACCATGTAAGCCGTAAAGTTTCACGATGTTTCGGAAGGAAATGAGCAAAATACGAAAAATGGGGGTGAACTGGTCAAATTGGGGTAAGCATCTAGCTCGCCTGGGCGAGCTGGGCGGCAAGCATCTCCCCATTTTTTTTATAAATAGGGGAGGGGAGCTGAGTTCAAAGGGTTCAACATCTTAGGCATTGAGTTTTCACTTAAAATTGGTGAGGAAAAGAAGAAAGAAGGAAAAAATCCAAGCTGAGGTGCTTCCGTAATGCTTTTGTGATGTTTGCATGATCAATTCCATGGACATTCTTCCTCATTCTTCGTTGTTCTTCACCATTCTTCATCGTTCATCGATCTTCAACCGGTTAGTTTTTTATTTTGAAGCTTTGAATTCATTCTATGCACCCTTAGGGGTCCATTCTTGCTTTGTATGTTTTCATCTTCATTCTTCTACTTTTGGTATTCTTTTTCTTTGTTTTAAGCGAGTTTCGACCGATTTTTTAAGTCATAACCTCACTTAATTAATGTTTAAATGAATATAAACTGATCGTTTGTGTTGTAATCTCATCTAATCATCTTTAAAATAAAATCCAATCGATCGTTCATGTCGTAACCTTGGTTAAATCAGAAAAATAATAAAATAATAAAATAACTGCCAACCAAACATTTTACTTTGAAAGTCCTCTTTAATGAGTTGAGAAATAATCAAGTGAAACCAATGTTAAAATCAACTCACAAATCAAGCATTTGCCCGCAAAAGGGTCATTTGAAACCGTTTCAAGGCCCAACGTCTTAACGGTCCCTTTTAACTTTTATCAGTGAAAACGAACCATTTAAAAGTCTAAAATCAACACCCCGCATACCTTTCTTGCTTTTCGTAAAAAACTACGTAGGTCTGATTTTCTCATCGCAATTGAGAAAAACGTAGAAGCGAGTGAAACACCTTTGTCGACCACAAAAAAGTAAAAAACATAAAAAGCCAAAAAAGATAACATAAAGATGGAAAATACATAGTTTTTTGAACCCTCGATTAGAGGCTGCCATCCCTTGTGACAGACGCGTAGGGTGCTAATACCTTCCTCGTGCATAAAAACAACTCCCAAACCTTTCATACATAAAGTTCATAGACCCATTTTTGGTTTTTCTAACATTTTCTTCAAATAAATGTTGGTGGCGACTCCGCGCGTTTTCCTCCCTTGGAAGACACACCCGTAAGCCTCGCGTCGCCCTCCCACCGAAGGATAGGTTGTGATAGTTGGCGACTCCACTGGGGACTATTTTTAGAGAGTTAGGCCTTCTAAATCTTTTGCAATATCATGACTTTCCCTTTTGTCGGTTTCCTTTTATTTCTCTTATGTTCTTCTATATAAATCTTGAATGTTTTTAGTGTACTTTTTAATGTATGCATGGGATAAATATTTATTCATTTGAGGCACACAAATACTTACACTTTTTCGCACACACGGTGAGTTTGCTAAAGGCCCTACACCCGGGTCCGTGGGAACATAGGAAGCAGAGGTGAATCTGTGGTCATGCTAAGTCTTCAACTTGCTTGATGATAGTGAAGCCTCATCTAGAGTTTTTCTCTTTGATGATATGTTGTCGCTGGTAGTCCTTACTGCCACAATATTGATATCAAAGGAAATGATATCTCTAGAAACCATTGAAAGCTAGATATGACCACCTTGGGGTTTATCACTAAATGTGTTTTAGTTCCTCCCATTTAGGTTCCTGAAATAGTGGCACGGAGCGGACACGCTGCGTGTTTCATTTTCCTTAACACTGCCATGCATATCCTTTTAATGTCATACTCATGTGCGTCTCTGCAATATGTTTGTTTGATGATTTTTCCATGCTTGTACATTTCTCTTTCGTGTTATCTACGCGTTTATGTCTGTATTGCATCGTCACACATGTGATGCATTTGGTCTCATCATTTTGCCACAGGGAGTCAAAAGATCCATATCACTTTCTTAAATGTTGCAAGTAAGAAGAGATAATCTTTCGGGCTTTCATGTTCGTAAAACACATTTGTGTCATGCACCACATAAGCATCTCTCCATGCATTCGTCCAATGATAGATGTCGGAGTATGGATTCAAACAAGACTTTTCATTCTAGTAAACATGGGATCAAATCAAATACCTCTGTTCAAGAAAAGGTACTATCAAGTCAAAATCAAGAGCTTAGAGATCACCAATTTACGAGAGTTGGTGCAATTGATGGGTCAAATTCAACGGCAAGCCTTCCGCAAAGCCTATGGTAAGATTTGGGACCTAGCTACGATAGAAGTCTCTGTGGAAGCGATTGCATCCCTTACCCAGTATTATGACCAACCCCTGAGGTGCTTCACATTTGAGGATTTCCAGCTAGTGCCTAGGGTGGAAGAGTTTGAAGAAATCCTGGGATGCCCGCTGGGAGGGAGGAAGCCATATCTTTTCTCAGGGTTCTATCCCTCCATGGCTAGAGTTGCCAAGGTAGTGAAAATCTCAGCACAAGAATTGGACTGGGTAAAGCAAAACCGAAATGGGGTAGTCGAAGTACCATGGAGGTGTTTGGAGGAGAAGGCAAAGGCCTTGGCAAATCAAGGCGAATGGACTTCCTTTATTGACATGTTGGCGCTTTTGATCTTCGGAGATGTGAAAAGAGCGGCGCAAGAATTGTTTGTTGTACATCGACTCTCTATGAGTGGCTGGTTTCACACTTTTTTCGCCAAGAAGGTAGGCCCGTTTGTTTGCTACAAGGTCATCGCTCGTGTGCCGAGAAAGGAAAGGCGAATTAGGACCAACTCTTGGCTAGCATGGAAAAGGCATCCATTAATTGGTTCCCTTGTTGGAAGGAAGGAAGAACCGAGATTTTGTCCTCGTGCGAAGGATTTCCAAATGTTCCCTTGATGGGAATAAGGGGTTGTATTAATTATAATCCCATCCTCACCATAAGACAGCTTAGTTACCCCATGAGAGGAGGGCCCTTGGAGGAAAACAGCACGCATTTCATCGCACAGGGTTTCAGTGACCCCAACACAAGGGTACTTCAAGGAGTTCGTAAGGCATAGGATGCAGTGTGAAGGAAGGACAAAGAGCTTAGGGGAAGCAGTAATGGGATCATCGGTGGCTATCGTGAATGGCCGAGAGTCCGGACACAAGGATTGGATTGGCTCCCAAAGCTAAGGGCTGCAAGAGACGAAGAGGCTGAAGCTCTGGAAGAAAGCGAAGAGGTACAAGCCCTAAAGGTGGAGCTTGAAAGAGCCCGGGCAGTCAAAGAGAAGTTCAAGTCAACAACCATCAAAGTCTGAAGAGAGTACGATGAACTAAAGGACATCAATATTTCCACCATCGAAGCCTTGGAATGAGAAACCATGAGGGTCTGGAAGGAAGAACACGGCCAAAACAAGTTCCGAGGAGCTTTATGGGGCAGCAACAATGAGCTTAAGCTCCGAAGAGATGAAAGGGATTAGTCACGGGTCGAAGGCATGATCTTGAAAGACGAGTTAAAGGCATGTCTTATGTCCAAAAGAAATTTGTCCCAACAGTTAAGTGAGACTAAAGGAAATATGTTGGCCATCATTGATAAATACAAAGAAGAGCTAAACCTAATGGCAACTCATGAGCAAAGGCTAGGGGATGAGTACGCCAAGGTATCAACGGAAAAGGAAGCAAGGGAAAGGGTGATCGACTCATTGCATAGAGAGGCAAAGATGTGGATGGACAGATTTGTCTTTACTTTGAATGGAAGTCAAGAGTTTCCCTAACTGCTAGCTAAGGCCAAAGAAAAGGCAGACGTGTACTCGGCCTCCGAAGAAATTCATGGGCTCCTCAACTATTTCCAGCATATGATTGATCTAATGGCTCACATAATTAGGAGCCCTTAAGGCAATTGTATTGTCACTCTGATTTTGACTAGTTAAAACCTTGTTGTTCTCTAATAAAATGAGGTTGGTTTAAATCCATGAGTTTACTTAAAAACCTGTGTGAATCCAATGCATTCATCTTTGAATTCCTTGTTGCATACTCACCATATTTTGTCTTTTTAGCTAGTAAGCACAATAACTAAGCTCGCTCCAAGGCACCCTTATCGAACCCATTCTAGATCTAGGGCTATGGATGACATAGAGGAAGCGCAAGAATAGATGAAAGCTGGCATCTCGACTCTGAAAGATCAAATGGCCTCCATGATGGAGCCATGCTAGCTATGAAAAGATTAATAGAGAGTAATGCAGCCACAGCTGCTACTGCCAGCGCCGCCGTTGAAGCAAACCCGATCCTTCCGTCTACAGAAAATATAGCACATCAACTTGCCCCGGATATGGTGGGATGTGGAAGAGACACATTGGGGAATACCAACAGCCCGCATTTGGGGTACTACTGAAGTGCTTACCTCTACAGTCTACCCTCTAACTTTACGCCACCTGCCATGCATGAGAACACAGACCATGTCGTTCCTTTTACCTTCGAAAGGCGGCCTCCCCAGCCTATAGGGGCACCCACGAAGAGCCTCGGGAGCGTGCCCAAGGGGACATCGACTCATACCCCTTTTCCCCACTGAGGGATGACACCCAATGCCTTGCCTCAGCTTAATATCGTGGGAGTCTCTCAACCCCGCCCGATGCAACCACTACTCTTCTCTGTAGGGGGACTGTAGTGGAAAAAAGAGAAAAGCTTGATCTCATCAAAGAGAGATTGAGAGTTGTTGAAGGGTTTGGTGACTACCCCTTCGCCAATATGACCGACATATGTTTGGTGTCTGTCGCAACCTACCCTTCGGCGGGAGGGCGACGCGAGACTCGCGGGATGCGTGTTCCACGAAAGGAATACGCACGGAGTCGCCACCAACGTTTATTTGAGGAAAACGTCGGAAAAACCGGAAAAGACGCGATCTACGAACTTTTAAGTGAAAGGTTCGGGAGTTGTATTTACGCACGGGGAAGGTATTAGCACCCCACACGTCCGTCCCAAGGGACGGCAGCCTTTAATCGAATGTGCAAACATGACTTTAATTTTTAGTTCCCTTTTATGTACTTATATCTTTTATACCTTTTTTATATTTTTTGCTTTTTTGTGGTCGACAAGGGTGTTTCCCTTTGCTCCTACGTATTCCTCAATTTGCGATGAGGAAATCAGACCTACGTAGTTCTTTCTTATCAAGCGATTCTTTTTTACTTAAGAGGTGATCATTTTAAGGCGTTGGACCTTAAAAATGGTCCATTTTACTTAGTGAGAAATTGAAATGACAAACTTCAAAAACCTATTTTTGTGGACGAGCTTGACTAGGCGAGTTGATTTTAGCCTTAGTTTCACTTTAGTTATTAGTCAATTCAATTAAGAATGAGAAATCCCAAAGAGAAAACGTCCGATTGATTTTCCGCTTTATTTTACTAAAAGATGTTTTTTTATTATTATATTATTTTTTACCTCTTTTTTGATTTCCAACGTGGTTACGGCACGACCGAACGGTCGGAATTCATTTTAACCGAAGTTAATGGATAATACAATTCAAACGTTCGGTGGAAATTTATTTTATTTTTAAGTTAAGCGAGAAATGACTTAAGTAAAATGGCTTAAGCACGTCAAGAGGGGGTATAAAAAGTAAATGAAATGAGAATAGAAATACACAAAACACAATGTGGACCACTACGGGTACATAGAATGAATCGAAAAGCTTGGTTCGAGGTACTTACCCGTTGAAGATCGAAGAACGATGAAGAACGAATGAAGAACGTCGAAGAACGGTTGAAACCTTTGCGAAATTCTTCACGGAAAACGTTACGGAAACGTTTCGGAAGCGCCTCGGCTTATATTTTCTTCACGGAAACAATTTTTCCAAGCAAATTCGAAAGAGAGAGAAGTGCCTCAGGGGCTGAACCCTTTTCTTCTTCACTTCCTCCCCTATTTATAGCAAAATAGGGGAGGTGGTTGCCGCCCAGCTCGCCCGGGCGAGCCAGGTTGCTTCCTCCAGAAGCAACAACCTTCTGGAGGAATATTCTGGAGGGCTCAAGTGGGCCTGGGTGCTATTTGCACCCCCATTTTTACTAAGTACACCTCCCTCTGCTTTTTTTTGGTGATTCTTTTTTCGTAAAGTTATGGAAACTTACGAATTTCGTAACGATACTTGTTTTCTTTCCGTAATGTTACGGAACCTTGCGGATTACATAATCATCCCCTTTTTGACTTACGGAATGATACGGAATCTCACTTAGTTATGCAACGATGCTTCCATTTGATTTTCGATGTGTCACAGAAACTTACGGATTGTGCATCAATATTTTTTTGGTTTTCCGGCATGTCCTGGAATTTCAAAAATTGCCTAATGATGGGTGCCAAGCACCTCACAAGGACCAAAGAAAGGTCGCATGTCATCAAGCAAAGGTCCCCGGACGAAATTAGGGTATGACAGTTTCCCCTCTTTACTTGTCTTTTATTGGAGATAAAAGGAAAGTAAAGATAAGACACTAATTTCGTTCCTCTCGATTTGACGAGAGTCGCGGGTGACCATAAAATCTCCACATGCAAATGACTTGTTGTTCCCGGAATTTCACAAATTGGCTAATGATGGGTGCCAAGCACCTCACAAGGACCAAAGAAAGGTCGCATGTCATCAGGCAAAGGTCCCCGGACGAAATTAGGGTATGACACTAATTTCGTTCCTCTCGGTTGACACGGTCGCGGGTGACCATAAAATTTCCGCATGTAAATGACTTGTTGTTCCCGGAGGAACAAAAGGTGCAGAAGACTATGTCAGTCTCTGCATGTCATCGGGCCCGCCGCCTCTGGATGACAAAAGGGTGCGGATAACCGTAAGGTATCTCCGCGTGTCATCGGGCCCGTCGCCTCTGGATGACACAAGGGTGCAGAATGACCAAATTTTGTCTCTGCGTGTCATCGGGCCCGCCGCCTCTGGATGACAAAAGGGTGCGGATAACCGTAAGGTATCTCCGCGTGTTATCGGGCCCGCAGCCTCTGGATGACACAAGGGTGCGGATAACCGTAAGGTATCTCCGCGTGTCATCGGGCCCGCCGCCTCTGGATGACACAAGGGTGCGGATAACCGTAAGGTATCTTCGCGTGTCATCGGGCCCGTCGCCTCTGGATGACACAAGGGTGCAGAATGACCAAATTTTGTCTCGGCGTGTCATCGGGCCCGCCGCCTCTGGATGACACAAGGGTGCGGATAACCGTAAGGTATCTCCGCGTGTCATCAGGCCCGCCGCCTCTGGATGACAAAAGGGTGCGGATAACCATAAGGTATCTCTGCGTGTCATCGGGCCCGCCGCCTCTGGATGACACAAGGGTGCGGATAACCGTAAGGTATCTTCGCGTGTCATCGGGCCCGCCGCCTCTGGATGACACAAGGGTGCAGAATGACCAAATTTTGTCTCGGCGTGTCATCGGGCCCGCCGCCTCTGGATGACAAAAGGGTACGGATAACCATAAGGTATCTCTGCGTGTCATCGGGCCCGCCGCCTCTGGATGACACAAGGGTGCGGATAACCGTAAGGTATCTCCGCGTGTCATCAAACCCGCCGCCTCTGGATGACACAAGGGTGCAGAATGACCAAATTTTGTCTCTGCGTGTCATCGGGCCCGCCGCCTCTGGATGACAAAAGGTTGCGGATAACCGTAAGGTATCTCCGCGTGTCATCGGGCCCGCCGCCTCTGGATGACAAAAGGGTGCGGATAACCGTAAGGTATCTCCGCGTGTCATCGGGCCCGCCGCCTCTAGATGACACAAGGATGCGGATAACCGGAAGGTATCTCCGCGTGTCATCGGGCCCGCCGCCTCTGGATGACACAAGGGTGCAGAATGACCAAATTTTGTCTCTGCGTGTCATCGGGCCCGCCGCCTCTGGATGACAAAAAGGTGCGGATAACCGTAAGGTATCTCCGCGTGTCATCGGGCCCGCCGCCTCTGGATGACACAAGGATGCGGATAACCGTAAGGTATCTCCGCGTGTCATCGGGCCCGCCGCCTCTGGATGACACAAGGGTGCGGATAATCGTAAGGTATCTCCGCGTGTCATCGGGCCCGCCGCCTCTGGATGACACAAGGGTGCAGAATGACCAAATTTTGTCTCTGCGTGTCATCGGGCCCGTCGCCTCTGGATGACAAAAGGGTGCGGATAACCGTAAGGTATCTCCGCGTGTCATCGGGCCCGCCGCCTCTGGATGACACAAGGGTGCGGATAACCGTAAGGTATCTCCGCGTGTCATCGGGCCCGCCGCCTCTGGATGACAAAAAGGGTGCGGATAACCGTAAGGTATCTCCGCGTATCATTGGGCCCGCCGCCTCTGGATGACACAAGGGTGCATGTCACATGACCTCAGGGTCAGTATGACAAAGATTATGGGGCGGCCGACAAAAGCAAGGCTCTTGCTCCTACGTATCCTCCAATAAGGAACTCAGACCTACGTAGTTCTAGATAACTTGTGAGACTTGAAAAAGTCTCCACCAGAAGATGCCTACATCTCCGAAAAGGGCGTAGATGACCATATTGGCCTCCGCTTATCAATCACACTCGAGGTGCGGATAACCGTAAGGTGTCTCCGCAGGCTACCAGCTCTTGGGTCATGGTAACAGAAAGCAGTGTGGTCGACAAAAGCGAGGCTTTTGCTCCTACGTATCCTCCAATGAGGAACTCAGATCTACGTAGTTCTGGATAACTTGTGAGACTTGAAAAAGTCTCGGTGTTTTCTCCACTAAAATGCAAACATGCTTTAGCAAAGAGACAAATATTCCAAATGATTAGAGCAGCATATGCTTTTTTGAGTGACAAACAATGCGTCTACCAGGGAAGGAGAGTCTGCTGATGAAATCCCCCATAGCCATAAATGAGATTTTGGATATTAGCATTTCGTTTCTAAATGACCATTTAGAGGAAACACTGGGTTCGACAAAAAATAGAAGAAATCCACTCAAAGTGTATCAATCTCGCATAGGTAAGTGTTTTATCCTAATTCCGAACCATAGATATGTCATGACTTGACTTTGCAAATTATTTCCTATCAAATCAAAAATTACATGCGTGATCATGGATCAATAGGACTTCCCTTGGGAATGGGTTTTCTTGATGGGTTTTTCGGCTTTTGTGTGTTTTTGGCTTTTGATTTTTTGTTGGCTTTTTCCTTTTCTGTTTTGGTTTTGCGCGAGGCGAACAAGTCCCCGACGCACAGGATTTTGGTTGGTAATCAGAGGGAGAAGACCACTTTAGGTCATGGTTTCCTTTCCTTCTTTTTTGTTCATTTGGTGACAATTCTGTATATGCTCAGATATTGTCTGGTCCAAGGATCTCTCTGCACATTTCTTCTGGTTTCTTTGACCAGGAGCTTTCTTCTTTTTACTTTCTCCCATTCTTTGGTTGGGAATTTTCTTTCTTTTCTTTTTTCTTTCTCCCACTCTTTGATTGGGAATTTCCTTTCCTCTTCTTTTCTTTCTCTTTGATTGGAAATTTCCTTTCTTCTTCTTTTTTGTCTCTGAGAGTAAGGATTGACATTCTCACCCTGGGTCAAGGTTTATGGTGAGTCAGGATTTTGGCTCAAGATTTGTAGAATGACTGGGCATGATACATGGCGGGGTTTGGTTTGGTTCAAGGATAGAAGGGGTGCCCCACATTATTTCCATGACACAAATGCAAAAATGATGATTTGGAAATTTTATGCAAAATTGGTCATGCATGCACCTATGGGACACTCAAGTGTCAAATTTTTATGGTCATGTGATGCTAGGGCTCAGGATTCATTTCCTCTATTTTAAATCAACCCAATGTTTCCAAAATATGTTCTTTTATCAATTTATGCATTCATCCGAGTCCATTTCAGGCGTCCGGGGAAATTTCACAGTATTCACCCTTCAAGTGTAGACACATTTTTTTTCAAAAACTAGTTATGATCAATGAATTTTTTTTTCAAAGAAAAGTTGGAAGTCATCTCTTTTCAAAAGCATGTCGGTTTTTCAGCTAACCAACTTATTATTTTTTTCTTTTTCCTCTCTTTTTCTTACTTGCTTTCTTTTTCCTTATTTGCTCTCTTCTTTCTTACTTGCTTTCTTTTTCCCTTTTTTAATTTTTATTTTTATTTTTATCATGATTTTTGTTTGTTTTATTATATATATTATTTTTTTTTGACGATGTTCCTAAACGAAGAACTCTACACGGTTCCAAAATTTCAAGCATCATTGATAGTAATGACATATAAACACTAACGCAACAATCCAAACAAAAATGTATGCGCTGTACAAATGACAATCGAAACAACAAAAACAAACATTAGTCTCTCAAGTCAAAACAATAACATAACATAAAAATGATAAAAGAAATATGAAAGAAAACATGAATCTGGGGATCTCCCAGTCACGTATCTCCACTCCCTCCCAAGAAGTCAAGCAAATCGGCCATCTCCTCGTCCTCGTGGGCCTCTTCTCCACCGTCGGGAGCTTCTGGGGGTGCCTCTCCTGCTTGGGCCTCGGGCCAATCTCCGGGCCATGCGACCTCTGCCCTGAACTGGTCTGGAGTAGGGCATGAAAAAGAAGCGAAGCCCTGGCTCTGCATGCTGAGGCTCATCTGATACAGACAATCATGGGTCTGTACATGTGCTTGGTGGTTGGCCGCCTGCTGGCGAACCAAATGCCGTAAATACTGCTCCATGTCAAATGCCCCAGCCTGGCCAGCCTGATGAGGTGGTGGTGGCGCGCCTGCGGCCTGTGGAGCATCACCCTGAGCCTGTCTCTGGGTACAGTACTTCTCAATAAAAGCCCGGGTGATGGGCGGCCGAATTACCTTGGTAGGTGCAACGGGGACTCCGAATGACTGGCAGAGTCCTGTGATCAGCGAGGGAAATCCCAGGGCCCTGTTGGACTTATCTGGATCCAAAGGATGCCTGGTAGGCGCCATACCTGCAAAAATATAAATGGCATCAGCGATTAACTGAGCCACATGGACGCTCATCCGCGTCAGGATGGCGTACACCAGCTGATACTTCGGCAGGGGGAGGTCGGAATTATGATCGCTGGGCAGGATGTTGCTGAGGAGCAACGTCATCCATATCTGGGTCAGGGTGGTCATGTTGGTGCGCATGATTCGCACTCGCCTCCCTGCAGCAGTCCGGGCAAAATCCTTCCCCGGTATACATAGCAGCTGGGCGATGGCCTCCTCATCGAACCCATCAGACCGGTTCCTCCTCTGGCCATACTCATATTTCTGGCCCTCTTCCAACACCAACAGATATCCCAGGAGCTGGCCGATAGCGTCGGCATCAAACGGGATCCACTGACCCCTTACCCAGGATCTCATGTCACGCACGCCCTCCTCTGTTGGCCAAGCATTGGCATAAAACTCAAGGGCTATTTCTGGATCGAACTTGGCCATGGGAGTAACCAGTGATGTCCACCGCCGGCGCCCTATTTCCTCCTGGAAATCAGTATACTCGTCGTCCCTGAGCTGGACGCGTCGCTCCCGGAGAAACGACCATCCCTTGATGGCCTCGAAGCGCTGCTGGTGTACAGCGCTCCTAAAGCGGTGACTGTCGTACTCGGAGCGGAACTAGTTCCTTCGGCCGCCTTGTCTTTCCTGGACCTCTTTGAGGCAAGCTTCCTCGGGGCCATTCCTGCGAAGGCAAACATTTGGAAAGTTAGTTTTTACCAAGAAATGCTACCCCTAAACCAAAAATGGCATACAACCCCCTCCAATAAATACAAACATCAATGTAAATTTAGAGCAAGCTTATGCGCACACTTCTTTACGAACGTTCACTTGCACAAGACATTCTTATAACTAAGAAAAATGCACCCATATACAATCAAGGCACCTTCGTTACCTAGATTATTCACATGTACTTCCAAGGTGTATTTGTTACCTACATCACACACATTTCCTTTGCTAAATTCACATACATGCATACTCTAAGCACTTTGGCTATCAAAAATTGCATACGTGCACATCTTGGTATTTCTAATACCTATACATACACAAACTTCATGATGAATCTTGACTATCTACACAATAAGGTGCTACATTTCATGCTTTTTTCAAGTGTTTTTACTACCTAAAGCCGCATGCAAATTCAAGTATATTTTCTTTTGCTTACTAAAATTGTATTCAAATTAAAAGGTATTTTTGTAATGTATTTTCTTTACATAACATGCAACATATTTATAGATTTTTGTGAGACATTTTGACTACCAAAAATTATATGTACATACATCCAAGTATTTTGCCACCATACCCAAAGTGTAAATTGCCAAAGGTATTTTGCTACCTATTCTAAACCTACACATTCATGATGAGCAAAATTCCTAACCATCTAGGCATAGGGAAAATATTGTAGCGTGGCCCATAGCTGATCGCTGGCCAAAAAGGGTAACTTTACCCAACATGCACCTCCTCTTGTGTTCTTTTGCATAAAAACTTTGGTTCCTAGGCCTAGTATATATGTGAGGCAATTATTCTAGCCTTTTTCGGGAATGAATACATGTCCCAAAAAATAGAAAATATGTACAAACCAAAATGCCCCATGGGTTGTTTCCTTACAAAAGTCACACGCTAATGCCATTGAGGCATTTCACCGAACACTTGGTGGGCGCGCGTTTAGGCATCAATAGCAAGAGAACGGGGACAATGTGGCATGCCCCATTGCTTCAAAATGCATTATAGGCCTAGGGCCATCCCTTACAAACCCCCAATCCAACCCAATCAAGCAAGAAAACAAACCAAAATTGCCCCACATATTTGAGCACATTCCCACATTTTAGAGCACCAAAAGGAGATCAAAATACACCAATGAAAAGCTAGAAAGCTTAGGGATGGAATACTTACTTGTTGGTGATGAACAAAAGCGTGAAACGGAATCAAAAAAGGCGAAAAATGATGACCCTAGGGCTGCAAACTCGTAAATCCCGTGGGTATGGCTTTTGAAAGGGGGAAAAGAAGTTTTTGAATGCAAAAACGTCCCCCCTTTCGTCATCTTTATATTTTGGTGCAGGGGTGGCTCGCCCAGGCGAGCTAACCTGCATTTTTTTTTTGAGAGGAACATTAACCATGCCCCCTCCTTCCTCATGGTTTAGCGTCTTGCTTAACTTGAACTTACTTAAGTTAGAGTTAGGCATTGATTACTTATTTTTAAAACAAACAAAAAGTAAAAGAAAACTGCGAATACAAAGGATACGGGGCTGCCTTGCAGCGACGTTCTCCGCTCGCTTAGCGTGGAGAAAGGGGCGACGATCAGTCGGTCGTGACCCCATCCCCACTTGCATCCGTTCCTGTGTACCTGCAAGTAGGAAACAACCTGGTGTGGCCAATCTTGACCGCATCGCTGTCTTACCTTGATTGGTTTCTGCTGTTCATGTTTTGTCTCTACCCCAGAAGGTAGCTCAAGATGATCCTGCCCCTGTTTTACCACAACAATATGCATGCGTATGCGTATGCGTATGCGTATGCATGAATGTTTTCAAACGCAGCAAATTTTAGGGAAAGTTGGTTCAGGTTCAATTTTAATTAAGCGCTTGGGGCATCCCATGAACTGAGCGGAAGGGCTCAGGTGATCACAAATCAACGCAAGGTTTGAAACTAACGTGAGGACTAAAGCCTCGAATCCACGTTCATTTCTTTGAAAGATTGTAACGAGAGATACAACAGACAGGAAATCCCTGGGGGAAATCCAGAAAACGCATAAAGATAAAGAACATGCAGCGACATCCTTAATTGCCCCAGATTCTAAGCATAATATCGTTT
Source organism: Glycine soja (assembly GCF_004193775.1). Classification (NCBI taxonomy): domain Eukaryota; kingdom Viridiplantae; phylum Streptophyta; class Magnoliopsida; order Fabales; family Fabaceae; genus Glycine; species Glycine soja. Next base: position 19,053,481 of record NC_041013.1, on the reverse strand, counting down.
GACGACATCAAAATTCACGGGTGAAGGTAACTCTTCACCATCCATGTTGGTAAGCACCAGGGCTCCTCCGGAGAAAGCCCTCTTCACAACAAAAGGCCCTTCGTAATTCGGGGCCCATTTCCCTCGATTGTCCTTGACAGCATGGGACATTTTCTTTAGCACAAGGTCTCCCTCATGGAACTTGCGCAAACATACTTTCTTGTCGAATGCATTCTTCATTCTTTGCTGGTATAAGCGCCCATGACTCATGGCCGTTAAGCGCTTACCCTTGATGAGGTTGAGCTAGTCATAGCGCGTTTGAGCCCACTTTGATTCCTTTAATCCGGATTCTGCCAAGATCCTTAATGACGGGACTTCCACCTCAAACGGTAACACAGCCTCCATCCCATATACCTAATGAGAACGGCGTTGCCCTAGTTGACGTTCGCACTGAAGTTCGGTAACCGTGTAATGCGAATGGGAGCATTTCGTGCCAATCCTTGTATGACACGGTCATCTTTTGGATAATCTTTTTGATATTCTTATTGGCCGCTTCCACGGCTCCATTCATCTTTGGCCGGTAGGGTGTCGAATTGTGATGCTGGATTTTAAACTCCTCGCACATTTCCCCCATCATCTTGTTATTCAGGTTGGTGCCGTTGTCCGTGATAATCTTCCTTGGCAAACCATATCGGCAGATGATCTCTTTCTTAATGAACCTAACTACCACACCCCTCGTGACGTTGGTATAGGAAGCTGCCTCGACCCACTTGGTAAAATAATCTATCGCTACGAGGATGAAGCGATGACCATTCGAGGCCTTGGGCTCAATGGCCCCGATGACATCTATTCCCCACATGGAAAAAGGCCAAGGGGCGGACATGACATTCAGAGGATGTGGTGGAGCATTGACATTATCTGCGAATGCTTGACATTTGTGGCATTTCCTCACATGGACATAACAATCACTTTCCATGGTAAGCCAGTAATAACCTGCTCTTAGGATCTTCCTGGCCATAGCATGCCCGTTGGCGTGTGTTCCAAACGAGCCCTCATGGACTTCCTCGATCATGTGATTTGCCTCCCTGGCATCCACACACCGCAGGAGTGTCATGTCGTGATTTCTCTTATACAGTATGCTTCCGCTCATGAAGAAACCGGCTGTCAACCTTCTCAATGTCGGCAATCTCTGGCGGGTATTCTTTGCTTACGACATATCGCTTGATGTCGAAATACCAAGGCTTTCCGTCCCGTTCCTCTTCCACTTGGCAACAATGTGCGGGTTTGCCACGACACCAAAATTCAATGTAGGGTAGATCCCCATGCGGTGTTAGCTGGAACATAGACGCCAACGTAGCAAGTGCATCCGCCATTTGATTTTCCTCGCAGGGAACATGATGGAAGGAGATCTCATCGAAGGTCTTAACCAATTCCTTGATATAGGCTTTGTAGGGTATCAGCTTGGGATCTCTAGTTTCCCATTCCCCTCTCAGCTGATGGATTACCAACGCTGAGTCGCCGTACACCTTGAGTAGTTTGACATTGGAGTCAATTGCTGCCTGGACGGCTAGGGCACATGCTTCATATTCGGCCATGTTGTTGGTGCAGTCGAATCCTAGCCTGGCTATGAAAGGTACACATTGATTGTCCGGAGAGACCAACACTGCCCCAACGCCATGACCTAAAATGTTTGACGCTCCGTCAAACCATACGGTCCATTTGTCCCGATCTTCGTCCAATTTTTCCTCAAACAAGGCCATGATGTCCTCATCCGGGAATTCAGGATGCATGGGCTGGTAGTCGTTAAGAGGCTGTTGAGCCAAATAATCTGCTAAGGCGCTTCCTTTTATCGCCTTTTGGGTGACGTAGACTATATCAAACTCGGATAGCAGGACTTGCCACCGGGCGATTCGTCCCGTGAGAGCTGGCTTTTCAAAGATGTACTTAACCGGGTCCATTTTGGATATCAACCAGCTAGTATGGCTCAGCATGTACTGCCTTAGGCGATGGGATGCCCATACTAAAGCACAACACGTTCTTTCAAGCAAGGAGTAATTCATCTCACAGGTCGTGAACTTCTTACTTAGGTAGTAAACAGTGCGCTCTTTCTTCCCGGATTCGTCATGTTGCCCCAGCATACACCCCATTGACTCGTCCAAGATTGTCATGTACAAAATGAGAGGCCTTCCAGGTACTGGTGGCATAAGCACGGGAGGATTCATAAGGCACTTTTTGATCCTTCCAAAAGCTTCTTGGCAATCCTCATTCCAGCGATCAGTTTGGTTTTTGCGTAAGAGTTTGAACAACGGCTCACAAATGGCGGTGAGCTGCGATATGAATCTGGCAATATAATTCAAGCGTCCCAGGAAACCTCGGACTTGCCTCTCTGTACGGGGTTCTAGCATCTCAAGGATAGCCTTCACCTTTTCGGGGTTTACCTCTATCCCTTTCTGGCTTACAACGAAACCAAGCAATTTCCCTGATTTGACCCCAAAGGTACACTTAGCGGGGTTCAACCTTAATTGATATTTCTTAAGCCTTTCGAACAACTTCCGCAGGTTGACAAGGTGTTCTTCCTCGGATTTAGATTTAGCAATTATGTCGTCCATGTAGACCTCGATCTCTTGATGCATCATATCATGGAACAAAGCTACCATGGCCCGTTGATAAGTTTCCCCGGCATTCTTGAGTCCAAAGGACATCACCTTGTAATAGAACGTCCCCCACAGGGTGACGAAAGTAGTCTTTTCCATATCCTCGGGCGCCATCTTTATCTGATTGTAACCAGAGAAACCGTCCATGAAGGAAAATAAAGTGAAATTGGTCGTGTTATCTACGAGGATATCGATGTGTGGTAAAGGAAAATTGTCCTTGGGACTGGCCCGATTCAGGTCCCGATAATCCACACACATTCGTACTTTCCCATCTTTCTTAGGAACCGGTACGATGTTAGCAACCCATTCTGGATACCGAGCGACGGCCAGAAATCCAGCGTCAAATTGCTTCTTCACTTCTTCTTTTATCTTCAAGGATGTCTCGGGCTTCATCCTTCTCAGTTTCTGTTTTACCGGGAAACACTCGGGATTTAGAGGTAATCGGTGCTGTACAATGTCAGAACTCAAACCGGGCATATCTTGGTATGACCAAGCAAAGATGTCTTGGTAGTCTTTTAGCAGGATTATTAATTCTTCACGGATAAGTGCGGTAATACCTGTACCTATATTTACTTCCCTTTTTCCATTGCCAATTCCTAAGTCTACCAGCTCTGTTTCTTCTTGATGAGGCCCCATTTCTTGGTCCTCATGGGCGACCATTCTTTCTAATTCTGGGGGAAGTCCCACATCCTCGTTTCCTTCATCTTCCGTTTGATTCATTTCTTGCTCGAAGTCGATAGGCGGGTCCCAGGTATTAGTACCTGGGAGGGACTCGTCATCGGATCTGCCGTTTCAGAAAAAGAAGTAAACATGAAAATGAATGAGAATGGGTAGAGACGTAGGAATAGATGAAGAAAAATCCTTGTATTATACAATCAACAACAAAAGACACAAAGCCTTAACAAAAGGAAAAACTCTAAAGCCTAGGCCCAACTATAGAGCTTCTAAAACCGTAAAGATTTACATTATGCTCGTTGCGTAAATGCCGGGGCGTTCCTCCACTCGCCAATTTCCCAGCTGGAAATCAGGAGGGCATGGTCGTACCAAATCTAATGTATTCGGAACATCATCTTCGTATATCGCGACCACTTGACCTTTGTCTCCCAAACCCGCGCTTATAAAGCTTCTACTTATGTGGCAGGGCGGGCTTCCTTCACTTTCTTGTCTCCAACGCGAGCTTTGACCACTGCTCTTCCTTCCCGCGATGCTTCTTTTCATGTCCGCCTGAGTGGGCTTATAGCCTAAACCATACTTCCCACGATTTCCTTGGGCATTTATCAGGCTAGTTATGCCGCCGTTGTCTTTGCCTAAACCCATTCCGGGTTCATAACCGTTCCCCAACATAACTCGGGCCATCATTACTGCTGCATCGGACAGACAAGGCTGCCCAGAGAAGGAGTCCACGGAGGAAATGCTGACCACCTCAAAAGACTGGAAAGCGGTTTCTAACGATTCTTCTGCAGCTTCCACATAAGGCATAGAGGATGGGCAGCTTACCAAGATGTCTTCCTCGCCTGACACGATGACCAAGTGCCCCTCCACTACGAATTTCAACTTTTGGTGGAGTTTAGAGGGCACAACTCCCACTGAGTGGATCCACGGGCGCCCCAACAGACAGCTGTAAGGGGGGTTAATATCCATTATTTGGAAGGTGACTTGACAGGTGTGAGGGCCTATTTGTACTGGGAGATCGATCTCTCCCCTAACCTCTCGGCGAGTGCCGTCGAAGGCACGAACCACCATTGAACTCGGCTTTAAGTGGGAAGCATTGAATGGTAATTTCTCCAAAGTGCTCTTAGGCATCACGTTTAAACTGGAACCATTATCGATGAGCACCTTGGCTACGATATGGTCCATACACTTGACTGATACATGTAAAGCCTTATTATGCCCTCTCCCCTCGGCAGGGATTTCTTCTTCGGCGAAGGCAAGATAGTTGTTGGCAGTGATATTGTTGACCAGCCCTCCGAAACCTTCTACCGAGATATCTTGGGCCACATGGGCCTCGTTCAGAACTTTTACTAGCAGAGCCCGATGAGGCTCGGAGCTCATAAGTAACTCCAACAGCGAGACCCTGGCCGGGGTTTTGTTGAGCTGTTCGATAACCTTGAATTCGCTCTGCTGAATTATCCGGAGGAACTCGCTGGCTTCCTCTAGCGACACCTCCTTTTTACCATCCTTTTTCTCCGGGAGGCCCTTTGCCGGAATATCTTTATTCGAAGCGTAGGGTGCTTCGCCATCTTGTTCCTCCACCACTTTTCCTTTTCCCTTGACGTCCGCGGGTTGGACTGGTAGGTCCGGAGGCGCGAACACACGACCACTACGGGTCACACCACTCAATCCCGTGATATTTGTTACTTTAGCTGACAACGAGCTGACGTCGGTGGCTTCTTCTTCCTTCTCCCTCGGAGGTGTATATCTCCATGGTACTGCGTGGCTACTTTGGTATGGGAAAGGAACAGGTTTGGCTACTAAGGGGTGTCCGGGCTTTTGCGAAGCTGCGCTTTTGGTGAAGTATATCACCAAGGGTTTGGGCTTCGCAACACTGCTCCCATCCGTGGACTGCATGCATATATGCTGCTCTTCTTTTCCTTCACTGCCGACTTCCAGTCGACCTTGATCGATCATCCGCTGTAACAACTCCTCTACTCCCAAACACGTCTCCATGTCATGCAGCTCGCCGGAATGTAGCAAACAGGAATCCTCCTTACACCCACTATGGGGAATCACACCTCCTTTTTGTAGGGCCTTAAAGATAAACCTCCTAGGGGTTGCCACATCCCTTAAAGGTTTAGACCTGTGCGGCCTATCGGACTCAACGACATTAATCGCTCCCCCTCCATGATTGGCGAGCGGGTTGGTTCTCACATTGGGCCGATCCTCTTGGAAAGTCAGCCATCCAGCATCCATTAAATGTTGGACCTTGTATTTAAGGGCCAAGCATTTTTCAACGGAATGCCCCGGGACACCCCCATGGTACTTGCAAGTTGCGTTAGGGTCATACCACTTCGGGAAAGGGGGTTCGAGGACCCTTCCGGGAGTTACCACGGCCAAATGATTGGCGATGAGGGATGGCAAAAGATCTTCGTACGTCATTGGGAGTGGAGTGAATTTCGGAAATGGCCTCGGAGGGAAGTTCCTTGTCGTGTTGGAATTACCGGCCGGTCGAGTCGTGTTCGGAGTTGGAATTTGGGGAGCTTCCCTCTGGGTGGGTGCCTTAGGCTGCACGGGTGTTGAACTAGAGGCGATCCCGGTATGAGCCGAGAAGCTCGGGTGATGTTGCGCGTATTGATGGGTACCATGAGGCGTTTGCTGGGGTTTGACCCACGCGGGTGTTGAAGAGACGGCATGGGCATCTCCTTCCTTCCTTTTTGCCCCTGTTGCCCCGATTCTTTTGGCATTCGCATTTGTGGAGGAAACGTAATCAAACTTTCCTCTTTTCAATCCTACCTCGATTCTTTCCCCGGCAAATACTAGATCCGCAAAGCTGGACGACATGTAACCTACTAGCTTCTCATAGTAGAACACTGGCAGAGTGTCTACCATCATGGTGATCATCTTTCTCTCAACCATGGGAGGAGCTACTTGTGCCGCCAAATCCCTCCACCGCTGCGCATATTCTTTAAAGGTTTCACCCTCTTTCTTGAACATATTCTGCAGTTGAGTGCGGTCGGGAGCCATATCAGAATTGTACTGATACTGCCTTAGGAAGGCAGTAATCAGATCCTTCCAAGTACGGATACGGGAAGCTTCCAAATTAGTGTACCACACTACCGTGGCTCCGGCCAAGCTATCTTGAAAGAAGTGTATTAATAGCTTCTCATCCTTAGAGTGGGCGCCCATCTTACGGCAGTACATCTTGAGATGGTTTTTGGGACAAGTCGTCCTTTTATACTTGTCGAAGTCCGGCACTTTGAACTTCGGGGAATAACAACATCGGGTACTAAGCAAAGATCTGTCATGTCTGCGAACGGATAGTCCCCAATCCTTCCACGGCCCTCAATCTTTCCTCAAGGAGATCGAGCTTCCTCCTTTCTTCAGTTGCTGGGGGCGGTCCTTCCGTGGACAAAACTATTGGTGGTGCCGCGATGTTGGGTTGAGGCAACGTGCCTGGTGCCGGCCCTTCGGGGATCGGGGGATAGAACTCGACATCCCTTCGAGCATAGTCTTGAGGGTCTTTGTGGACTTCATCGGGCTGTTGAGGAGGCTCTCTTTCAAGGACGGGAGAAGCAATGTGGCCCGCATCTTCTTGCAAGACGGGTGGTGAGTAGTTGGGCGGCAATCCATAAGGGTAAGCCGCTCGGTTGTATCCCAGGTGAGGGCTGCCATCGTGCCCCAGTGTGTCCCTTCCTCGTCCTACTA
>NC_041013.1:17553369-17655825 GCF_004193775.1 Glycine soja | reverse complement strand
ACGGAATCAAAAAATGCGAAAAAGGATGACCTAGGGCTGCAAATTCGTCAATCCCGTGGGTATGGCTTTTGAAAGGGGGGAAAAGAAGTTTTTGAATGTAAAAACGCCCCCCCTTTCGTCATTTTTATAATTTGGTGCAGGGGTGGCTCGCCCAGGCGAGCCCAGCTCGCCCAGGCGAGCTAACCTGCACTTTTTTTTTTTTTTTTTTTTTTGAGGGGAACATTAACCATGTCCCCTCCCTCTCATGGATTAGCATTTTGCCTAACTTGAACTTACTTAGGTTAGAATTAGGCGTTGATTACTTATTTTATTATTACTCTTTTCCTTTTTAAAACAAACAAATAGTAAAAGAAAGCTGCAAAATACAAAGGATACGGGGCTGCCTTGCAGCGACATTCCTGCTTGTTTCGCACAGAGAAGGGCAACGATCGGTCGGTCGTGACCCCATCCCCGCTTGCGTTCATCCTTAAGTACCTGCAAGTAATAAACAACCAGGTATGGCCAATCTTGACCGCATCATTACCCTACCTTGATTGGTTTCTGCCGTTCATGTTTTGTCTCCACTCCAGAAGGTAGCCCAAGGTGATCCTGCCCCTGTTTTACCACAACAATATACATGCGTATGCGTATGCGTATGCATGAATGTTTTCAAACGCAGAAAATTTAGGGAAAGTTGGTTCAGGTTCAATTCTAATTAAGCGCTTGGGGGATCCCATGAACTGAGCGGAAGGGCTCAGGCGATCACAAATTAACGCAAGGTGTGAAACTAACGTGGGGACTAAAAGCCTCAAATCCATGTTCATTTCTTTGAAAGATCGTAACAAGAGATACAACGGACCAGAAATCCCTGGGGGAAATCTAGAAAACGCATAAAGATAGAGAACATGCAGCGACATCCTTAATTGCCCCAGCTTCTAAGCATAATATTGTTTGACGACATCAGAGTTCACGGGTGAAGGTAGCTCTTCGCCATCCATGTTGGTAAGCACCAGGGCTCCTCCGGAAAAAGCCCTCTTCACAACAAAAGGCCCTTCGTAGTTCGGGGCCCATTTCCCTCGATGGTCCTTGACAGCATGGGACATTTTCTTTAGCACAAGGTCTCCCTCATGGAACTTGCGTAAGCGTACTTTCTTGTCGAATGCACTCTTCATTCTTTGCTGGTATAAGCGCCCATGACTCATGGCCGTTAAGCGCTTACCCTCAATGAGGTTGAGCTGATCGTAGCGTGTTTGAGCCCACTCTGATTCCTTTAATCCGGATTCTGCCAAGATCCTTAATGACGGGACTTCTACCTCGAACGGTAACACCGCCTCCATCCCATATACCAATGAGAACGGCGTTGCCCCAGTTGACGTTCGCACTGAAGTCCGGTAACCGTGTAACGCGAATGGGAGCATCTCGTGCCAATCCTTGTATGACACGGTCATCTTTTGGATAATCTTTTTGATATTCTTATTGGCTGCTTCCACGGCTCCATTCATCTTTGGCCGGTAGGGTGTGGAATTGTGATGCTGGATTTTAAACTCCTCGCACATTTCCCCCATCATCTTGTTATTCAGGTTGGTGCCGTTGTCCGTGATAATCTTCCTTGGCAAACCATATCGGCAGATGATCTCCTTCTTAATGAACCTGACCACCACATTCCTCGTGACATTGGTATATGAAGCCGCCTCGACCCACTTGGTGAAATAATCTATTGCTACGAGGATGAAGCGATGACCATTCGAGGCCTTGGGCTCAATGGCCCCGATGACATCTATTCCCCACATGGAGAAAGGCCAAGGGGCGGACATGACATTCAGAGGATGCGGTGGGGCATTGACATTATCCGCGAATGCTTGACATTTGTGGCACTTCCTCACATGGACACAACAATCACTTTCCATGGTAAGCCAGTAATAACCTGCTCTTAAGATCTTCCTGGCCATAGCATGCCCGTTGGCGTGCGTTCCAAACGAGCCCTCATGGACTTCCTCGATCATGTGATTTGCCTCCTTGGCATCCACACATCGCAGGAGTGTCATGTCGTGATTTCTCTTATACAGTGTGCCTCCGCTCATGAAGAAACTGGCTGCCAACCTCCTCAATGTCCTTTTATCGTTGTCGGCAATCTCTGGCGGGTATTCTTTGCTTACGACATATCGCTTGATGTCGTAATACCAAGGCTTTCCGTCCCGTTCCTCTTCCACTTGGCAACAATGTGCGGGTTTGCCACGACACTGAAATTCAATGTAGGGTAGGTCCCCGTGCGGTGTTAGCTGGAACATAGATGCCAACGTAGCAAGTGCATCCGCCATTTGATTTTCCTCGCGGGGAACATGATGGAAGGAGATCTCATCGAAAGTCTTAGCCAATTCCTTGATGTAGGCTTTGTAGGGTATCAGCTTGGGATCTCTAGTTTCCCATTCCCCTCTCAGCTGATGGATTACCAACGCTGAGTCGCCGTACACCTTGAGTAGTTTGACATTGGAGTCAATTGCTGCCTGGACGGCTAGGGCACATGCTTCATATTCGGCCATGTTGTTGGTGCAGTCGAATCCTAGCCTGGCTGTGAAAGGTACACATTGATTGTCCGGAGAGATCAACACTGCCCCAACGCCATGACCTAGAATGTTTGACGCTCCGTCAAACCATACAGTCCATTTGTCCCGATCTTCGTCCAACTTTTCCTCGAACAAGGCCATGATGTCCTCATCCGGGAATTCCGGATGCATGGGCTGGTAGTCGTTAAGAGGCTGTTGAGCCAAATAATCTGCCAAAGCGCTTCCTTTTATCGCCTTTTGGGTGACGTAGACTATATCAAACTCAGATAGCAAGACTTGCCACCGGGCGATTCGTCCTGTGAGAGCTGGCTTTTCAAAGATGTACTTGACCGGGTCCATTTTGGATATCAACCAGGTAGTATGGCTCAGCATGTACTGCCTTAAGCGATGGGACGCCCATACTAAAGCACAACACGTTCTTTCGAGCAAGGAGTAATTCATCTCACAGGTCGTGAACTTCTTACTTAGGTAGTAAACAGCGCGCTCTTTCTTCCCGGATTCGTCATGTTGCCCCAGCATACACCCCATTGATTCGTCCAAGATTGTCATGTACAAAATGAGAGGCCTTCCCGGTACTGGTGGCATAAGCACGGGAGGACTCATTAAGCACTTTTTGATCCTTCCAAAAGCCTCTTGGCAATCCTCATTCCACCGATCAGTTTGGTTTTTGCGCAAGAGTTTAAACAACGGCTCACAAATGGCGGTGAGCTGCGATATGAATCTGGCAATATAATTCAGGCGCCCCAGGAACCCTCGGACTTGCCTCTCTGTACGGGGTTCCGGCATCTCAAGGATAGCCTTCACTTTTTCGGGGTCTACCTCTATCCCTTTCTGGCTTACAACGAAACCAAGCAATTTCCCTGATTTGACCCCAAAGGTACACTTAGCGGGGTTCAACCTTAATTGATATTTCTTAAGCCTTTCGAACAATTTCCGCAGGTTGACAAGGTGTTCTTCCTCGGATTTAGATTTAGCAATTATGTCGTCCACGTAGACCTCGATTTCTTGATGCATCATATCATGGAACAAAGCTACCATGGCCCGTTGATAAGTTGCCCCGGCATTCTTGAGTCCAAAGGACATCACCTTGTAACAGAACGTTCCCCACAGGGTGACGAAAGTAGTCTTTTCCATATCCTCGGGCGCCATCTTTATCTGATTGTAACCAGAGAAACCGTCCATGAAGGAAAATAAAGCGAAATTGGCCGTGTTATCTACGAGGATATCGATGTGTGGTAAAGGAAAATTGTCCTTGGGACTGGCCCGATTCAGGTCCCGATAATCTACACACATTCGTACTTTCCCATCTTTTTTAGGAACTGGTACGATGTTGGCCACCCATTCTGGATACCGAGCGACGGCCAGAAATCCAGCGTCAAATTGCTTCTTCACTTCTTCTTTTATCTTCAAGGATGTTTCGGGCTTCATCCTCCTTAGTTTCTGTTTTACCGGGGAACACCCGGGATTTAGAGGTAATCGGTGCTGCACAATGTCAGAACTCAAACCGGGCATATCTTGGTATGACCAAGCAAAGATGTCTTGGTAGTCTTTTAGCAGGATTATTAATTCTTCACGGATAGGTGCGGTAATGCCTGTACCTATCTTTACTTCCCTCTTTCCACTGCCAATTCCTAAGTCTACTAGCTCTGTTTCTTCTTGATGAGGCCCCATTTCTTGGTCCTCATGGGCGACCATTCTTTCTAGTTCCGAAGGAAGTCCCACATCCTCATCTCCTTCATCTTCCGTTTGATTCATCTCTTGCTCGAAGTCGATAGACGGGTCCCAGGTATTAGTACCTTCGGGGGACTCGTCATCGGATCTGCCGTTTCAGAAAAAGAAGTAAACATGCAAATGAATGAGAATGGGTAGAGACCAGGAACAGATGAAGCAAGATCCTTGTATTATAAATTCAAAAACAAAAGACACAAAGCCTTAACAAAAGGAAAAACTCTAAAGCCTAGGCCCAACTATAGAGCTTTTAAAACCGTAAAGGTTTACATTATGCTTGTTGCGTAAATGCCGGGGCGTTCCTCCACTCGCCAATTTCCCAGCTGGAAATCAGGAGGGCATGGTCGTACCAAATCCAAAGTACTCGGAATATCATCTTCGCATATCGCGAACGCTTGACCTTTGTCTCCCGAACCCGCGCTTATAAAGCTTCTACTTATGTGGCAGGGCGGGCTTCCTTCACCTTCTTGTCTCCAACGCGAACTTTGACCATTGTTCTTCCTTCCCGCGATGCTTCTTTTCATGTCTGCCTGAGTGGGCTTATAGCCTAAACCATACTTCCCACGATTACCTTGGGTATTTATCAGTCTAGTTATGCCGCCGTTGTTTTTTCCTAAACCCATCCCGGGCTCATAACCGTTCCCCAACATAACTCGGGCCATCATTACCGCTGCATCGGACAGACTAGGCTGCCCAAAGAGGGAGTCCACGGAGGAAATGCTGACCACCTCAAAAGACTGGAAAGCAGTTTCTAACGATTCTTCTGCGGCTTCCACATAAGGCATGGAGGATGGGCAGCTTACCAAGATATCTTCCTCGCCTGACACGATGACCAAGTGCCCCTCTACTACGAATTTCAGCTTTTGGTGGAGCGTAGAAGGCACGACTCCCACTGAGTGGATCCACGGACGCCCCAACAGGCAGCTGTAGGGGGGATTAATATCCATTATTTGGAAGGTGACTTGACAGGTGTGAGGGCCTATTTGTACTGGGAGATCGATCTCTCCCCTAACCTCTCGGCGAGTGCCGTCGAAGGCCCGAACCACCATTGAACTTGGTTTTAAGTGGGAAACATTGAATGGTAACTTCTCCAAAGTGCTCTTAGGCATCACGTTTAAACTGGAACCATTATCGATGAGCACCTTGGCTACGATATGGTCCATACACTTGACTGATACGTGTAAAGCCTTATTATGCCCTCTCCCCTCGGCGGGGATTTCTTCTTCGGCGAAGGCAAGATAGTTGTTGGCAGTGATATTGTTGACCAGCCCTCCGAAACCTTCTACCGAGATATCTTGGGCCACATGAGCCTCGTTCAGCACTTTTACTAGCAGAGCCCGATGAGGCTCGGAGCTCATAAGTAACTCCAGCAGCGAGACCCTAGCCGGGGTTTTGTTGAGCTGTTCGATAACCTTGAATTCGCTCTGCTGAATTATGCGAAGGAACTCGCTGGCTTCCTCTAGCGACACCTCCTTTCTACCATCCTTTTTCTCTGGGGGCCCCTTTGCTGGAATATCTTTATTCGAAGCGTGGGGTGCTTCGCCATCTTGTTCCTCCACCACTTTTCCTTTTCCTTTGACGTCGGCGGGTTGGACTGGTAGGTCCGGAGGTGCGAACACACGACCACTACGGGTCACACCACTCAGCCCCGTGATATTTGTTACTTTAGCTGACAGCGAGCTGACGTCAGTGACTTCTTCTTCCTTCTTCCCCGGAGGTGTATATCTCCACGGGACCGCGTGACTATTTTGGTACGGGAAAGGAACAGGTTTGGCCATTAAGGGGTGCCCGGGCTTTTGCGAGGCTGCACTTTTAGTGAAGTATATCACCAAGGGTTTGGGCTTCGCAACACCGCTCCCCTCCGTAGATTGCATGCATATATGCTGCTCTTCTTTTCCTTCAATGCCGACTTCTAGTCGACCTTGGTCTATCATCCGCTGTAACAATTCCTCTACTTCCAAACACGTCTCCATGTCATGCATCTCGCCGGAATGTAGCAGACAGGAATCCTCCTTACACCCACTATGGGGAATTACACCTCCCTTTTGTAGGGCCTCAAAGATAAACCTCCTAGGGGTTGCCACATCCCTTAAAGGTTTAGACCTGTGCGGCCTATCGGATTCAACTGCATTAACTGCTCCCCCTCCATGATTGGCGAGCGGGTTGGTCCTCACATTGGGCCGATCCTCTTGGAAAGTCAGCCATCCGGCATCCATTAAATGTTGGACCTTGTATTTAAGGGCCAAGCATTTTTCGACGGAATGCCCCGGGACACCCCCATGGTACTTGCAAGTTGCATTAGGGTCATACCACTTCGGGAAAGGGGGTTCGAGGACCCTTCCGGGAGTTACCACGGCCAAATGATTGGCGATGAGGGATGGTAGAAGATCTTCGTACGTCATTGGGAGCGGGGTGAATTCCGGCAATGGCCTCGGAGGGAAGTTCCTTGTCGTGTTGGAATTACCGGCCGGTCGAGTCGTGTTCGGAGTTGGAACTTGGGGAGCTTCCCTCTGGGTGGGTGCCTTAGGCTGCACGGGTGTTGAACTAGAGGCGTTCCCAGCATGAGCCGAGAAGCTTGGGTGATGTTGCGCGTACTGATGGGTACCATGAGGTGTTTGCTGGGGTTTGACCCACGCGGGTGTTGAAGAGACGGCATGGGCATCTCCTTCCTTCCTTTTTGCCCCTGTTGCCCCGATTCTTTTGGCGTTCACGTTTGTGGAGGAAACGTAATCAAACTTTCCTCTCTTCAATCCAACCTCGATTCTTTCCCCGGCAAACACCAGATCCGCAAAGCTGGACGGCATGTAACCCACTAGCTTCTCATAGTAGAACACTGGCAGAGTGTCTACCATCATGGTGATCATCTCTCTCTCAACCATGGGAGGAGCTACTTGTGCCGCCAAATCCCTCCATCGCTGCGCATATTCTTTAAAGGTTTCACCCTCTTTCTTAAACATATTCTGCAGTTGAGTACGGTCAGGAGCCATATCAGAATTGTACTGATACTGCCTTAGGAAGGCGGTAATCAGATCCTTCCAAGTACGGATACGGGAAGCTTCCAAATTAGTGTACCACACTACCGCAGCTCCGGCCAAGCTATCCTGAAAGAAGTGTATCAACAGCTTTTCATCTTTAGAATGAGCGCCCATCTTACGGCAGTACATTTTGAGATGGTTTTTGGGACAAGTCGTCCCTTTATACTTGTCGAAGTCCGGCACTTTGAACTTCGGGGGAATAACAACATCGGGTACTAAGCAAAGATCCGTCATGTCTGCAAACGGATAGTCCCCAAATCCTTCCACAGCCCTCAATCTTTCCTCAAGGAGATCGAGCTTCCTCCTTTCTTCAGTTGCCGGGGGCGGCCCTTCCATGGACAAAACTATTGGCGATGCTGCGATGTTGGGTTGAGGCAACGTGCCTGGTGCCGGCCCTTCGGGGATCGGGGGATAAAACTCGACATCCCTCCGAGCATAATCTTGAGGGTCTTTATGGACTTCGTCGGGCTGCTGAGGAGGCTCTTTTTCATGGACGGTAGAAGCAATGTGGCCCGCATCTTCTTGCAAGATGGGTGGTGAATAGTTGGGCGGCAATCCATAAGGGTAAGCCGCTCGGTTGTATCCCAGGTGAGGGCTGCCATCGTGCCCCAGTGTGTCCCTTCCCCGTCCTACTATGTTTGAGGGAGGATGGTGCGTAGTTGCCAAGAGAGTCGGGTCTGCTTCGGCAGCCGAACTGACAGCGGCGGCGGTGGCCGCGTTCTTCTCCATGAGCTGCTTCATACCTAACATGGCCTCCATCATGGAGGCCATTTGTTCTTTCAGAGCCGACATGTCGGCTTTCATCTGTTCCTGCGTCTCCTCTTGATCACCCATCGTTCTAGATTTGGATCTGGTGCGATAGGGATCCCTTGCGGCGCGTTTAGTTATGGTGTTTTTCCCTAAAAAACCAAACGTGAGGAGTGGGTAAAGAAAGAAAATGCATGCTAGAGATGAAATGTAGGAGTGATTTGATTTGCACAAGTTTTTTTGGAGTAAAACATGGGACCAACTCATTTTATTTCAAAAAGGAAGTCGTATCTAGTCAAGGTCTGAGAGACCATACAAGTTTCCTAACGATTTCTAATTATGTGGGCCATTAAGTCTATCATATGCTGACAATAGCCGAGAAGCCCATGAATCTCTTCGGGGGCGGAGTAGGTGTCTGCCATCGCCTTGGCCTTGGCTAACAATCGGGGAAGTTCTTGACTCCCGTTCAAGGTAAGAGCAAACCGATCCATCCACATGGTTGCCTCTTGGTGTAAAGAGTCGATCACCCTTCCTCTAGCCTCTTTTTCCGCATACACTTGAGCATACTCATCCGCGATTCTATGCTCGTGGGCCGTGGCTAGACCTAACTCTTCTTGGTACTTGGCGATGATAGCTAACATGTTGGTCTCTGTCTCGCATAAACGCTGAGACAAGCTTCTTTTGGACCTTGAACAAGCAATCAACTCCTCTTTCAGAACCATGCTATGTGCTCGCGACTGGTCCCTTTCTTCCCTTCGCAACTTGAGTTCACTATTGCTACCCCATAGAGCTCCGCGAAATTTGTTCCGGCCATACTCTTCCTTGCGAGCCCTCTTGGTCTCTTGTTCAAGGGCTCTTGCGGTAATTGCATTCTCTTCCCGTAACCCGGCACACTCCTTCCGAACGTGTGTAGCAGCCAACTTGAACTTCTCCTTGGCGAGTTTTGCCTTTCCTAACTGCTTTTGAGAGCTTGGACTTCTTCGTCCTCTTCCGGTGCTTCAAAATTCTCTTCGCTGACGACTTTTAACTTGGCGAGCCAATCTAAACCTCGTATGCGAACTTTCAGCCATTCGTGGTACCCACCAATGATGCCATTACGAATGCCTCTAAGCTCTTGATCTTTCCTTAACGGGGTTTCCCATGCCTTATGGATTCTTTGTATAGTCTTGGAATTTTGTGCGCCGAGATCCCTCACCAGGAAAGGAGACATGCTTTCTTCCGTCGGTGCTCCCCTCATGGGGTACCCTAGTTGTCTTATAGCGAGCGTGGGATTGTAATTAATACAACCCCTCGTTCCTACCAGCGGAATGTTTGGGTATCTTCCACATGAGAAAAGGACTCCTTCTTTTCCTTCCTTCCATCGGGGGAACCAACTGATTGTTCTACCTCCTATCCCGGCCAAGAGCTGGTCCCAATCTATTCTCCTCTTTTCAGTACACGAGCGATGGCTCAGGAGCGGACATGGATGTCTTGTGTCTTGTTGGAACAAATGGGAAACCAACCAAACACAGAGGGCGGGTAAGCAACAGATGATCCGTGCGCTACTCTTTTCGCACCTTCGGTCAAATGTGTCAAATAGATCTGCCAAGACAGCTACCACCGGACTCTCCTTGCTATGGTGGTAGGCAAGGAAAGCGTCGATTGCTGCTAGGTCTACCAAACCATCCACGTTTGGAAAGAGGACGACCCCAAAAATTAGCAAAGCTAACACATCCATAAACGGGACCCAGTCTCCTTGATTGGCCATACCCCTCGCCTTGTCTTCTAGGTACTTCTGTGGTAGGCCCGCTATGCCGTTCCGAGTCTGTTTTATGCGGTCCAAACCTCTTGCTGAATCCTTGACCACAGTTGCAATTCTGCTCAAAGAGGGGAGACATCCGGAGGAAAGATATGGTTTTCTTCCCCCGAGAGGACATCCTAGAATTTCCTCAAATTCTTCAATGGTTGGTACTAATTGGAAGTCCCCGAATGTGAAGCATCTCAAAGGCTGGTCGTAGTATTGGGTAAGTGATGCAATGGCTTCTATGGACACCTCTGCTATGGTCAACTCTAAGATCTTTCCGTAAGTCTTGCGGAAGGCTTGCATTTGGAGGGGTTCCATCAACCGCCCTAATTCCTTGATGCTGGTGGTATCTAGGCTTTTGACCTTGACTTGGTAGAACCTCTTGCCGGTTTGATTTGTTCCCATGCTTACTAAAGTGAGACAAAAGCTGGTGCAAATCAAAACTCCGATATTTCATGGGTGGGATGGATGAATGCATGATGGAATGCATATGACACAGATGCAATCTAGGAATGCGGGGGTCCGGGGAATTTGTCCCCTTCTTAGATACGACGTCTAGGGGTAGCGAAATGCCCCAACGCCCGTTTTTCAGAAGGCGACACGGACCCTCCGTTGGTTTGTTTACAGTAGGGATCAAGACAGAACCCATATGCAATGCCTATGCAAAAGACACAATGCGGGAATGTGCACAGTATGACAATATTTACCGAACATAAGCAAAAGGGTATATGATACTCATGCATGGCAGTGTGAAAAATGGCACGCAGCGTGTTTGCTTCGTGCCCCTATTTAAGGGACCTATAAGGGAGAGAACTAACTAGGCTTTTAGCAATAATCCCCAAGGTAGTTATATCTCTCTTGATGGTTTCTAGAGGTATCATCCCCTTTGAAGAACATATTGTAGCAGTAGGGACTACTAGCAACAATAGGTTTCCAAAGAGAAAAGCTCTAGATGAGGGTTCACTGTAATCAAGCAAGTCGGAGACCTAGCATGATTACAGATTCACCTCCACTCCTTATGCTCCCATGAACCCGGGTATAGGGCCCTTTTTCACTCACAGTGTGTGCAAATAGTGTTGGTGTTTGTGTGCATCAAATGAATAAATATTTACTTCATGCATACATTTAAAACGCACTAAAAGCAACAAAGAGTTTATATACACAAGAACATAATGAAAGGAAACCAACAAAGGGGTAAGTCACGGTAAAACATTGCACAAAATTAAATGGCCTAACTCTCTAAAAACGGTCCCCAGTGGAGTCGCCAACTGTCGCAACCTACCCTTCGGCGGGAGGGCGACGCGTGACTCGCGGGATGCGTGTTCCACGAAAGGAATACGCGCGGAGTCGCCACCAACGTTTATTTGAGGAAAACGTCGGAAAAACCGGAAAAGACGCGATCTACGAACTTTTAAGTGAAAGGTTCGGGAGTTGTATTTACGCACGGGGAAGGTATTAGCACCCCATACGTCCGCCCCAAGGGACGGCAGCCTTTAATCGAATGTGCAAACATGACTTTGATTTTTTATGTTCCCTTTTTATGTCTCTATATCCTTTATACCCTTTTTATATTTTCTCTTTTTGTGGTCGACAAGGGTGTTTCCCTTTGCTCCTACGTATTCCTCAATTTGGGATGAGAAAATCAGACCTACGTAGTTCTTTTTTTATCAAGTGATTCTTTTTTACTTAAGTGGTGATCATTTTAAGGCGTTGGACCTTAAAAATGATCCATTTTACTTAGTGAGAAATTGAGATGACAAACTTCAAAAGCCTATTTTTGTGGACGAGCTTGACTAGGCGAATTGATTTTAGCCTTTAGTTTCACTTTAGTTATTAATCAATTCGATTAAGAATGAGAAATCCCAAAGAGAAAACGTCCGATTGATTTTCCGCTTTATTTTACTAAAAGATGTCTTTTTGACTATTATATTATTTTTTTACCTCTTTTTGATTTCCAACGTGGTTACGGCACGACCGAACGGTCGGAATTTATTTTAACCGAAGTTAATGGATAATACAATTCAAACATTCGGTGGAAATTTATTTTGTTTTTAAGTTAAGCGAGAAATGACTTAAGTAAAATGGCTTAAGCACGTCAACAGGGGGTATAAAAAGTAAACAAAACGAGAATAAAAATGCACGAAACACAATGTGGACCACTACGGGTACATAGAATGAATCGAAAAGCTTGGTTCGAGGTACTTACCTGTTGAAGATCGAAGAACGATGAAGAACGAATGAAGAACGTCGAAGAACGGTTGAAACCTTTGCGAGATTCCTCACGGAAAACGTTACGGAAACGTTTCGGAAGCGCCTCGGCTTAGATTTTCTTCACGGAAACAATTTTTCCAAGCAAATTCGAAAGAGAGAGAAGTGCCTAAGGGGCTGAACCCCTTCCTTCTTCACTTCCTCCCCTATTTATAGCAAAATAGGGGAGGTGGTTGCCGCCCAGCTCGCCCAGGGGAGCAGGGTTGCTTCCTCCAGAAGCAACCGCCTTCTGGAGGAATATTCCGGAGGGCCCAAGTGGGCCCGGGTGCTATTTGCACCCCCATTTTTACTAAGTACACCCCCCTCTGCTGTTTTTTGGTGATTCTTTTTTCGTAAAGTTACGGAAACTTACGAATTTCGTAACGATACTTGTTTTCTTTCCGTAATGTTACGGAACCTTGCGGATTACATAATCATCCCCTTTTTGACTTACGGAATGTTACGGAACCTCACTTAATTATGCAACGATGCTTCCATTTGATTTCTGGTGTGTCACGGAAACTTACGGATTGTGCATCAATATTTTTTTTGGTTTTTCGGCATGTCCTGGAATTTCACAAATTGCCTAATGATGGGTGCCAAGCACCTCACGAGGACCAAAGAATGGTCGCACGTCATCGAGCAAAGGTCCCCGGACGAAATTAGGGTATGACAACTGTCCTTGTGGTTGCAACCTCCCTACCACCCAAATCACTCAATTGATGCCCCCGGCAATGAAACAACAGCATTGCCCCTAGGGCTGCAACTTAAGAGGCTGTTTGATAGGTCTGTTAGTTAGTTAGTTAGGGGACAATGAATCAAATAGTGGGTTACTTAGTGAGTAAACTGGCCGATGAACAAAAAGTAGATTAAGAAGGAATAAACTAACAAATATTAAGTTTAGTAAATAGTAGGAATATTGGCAAGGAGAGTAAATTACCAAAGAATAGAAATAGAAACTGTTAGATGTAATGTACTTGGTAAATACCTAACTACTTGGAAATTTGTGAGATAAATCATTAAATTTTGTTGACTTCCTATTTTGACAGGTTATCATTTGCCACTGGTAATTCGCGTTGCTCTCGAAGGTATTTGATTAAAGCAATTCCAGGTACGTACGTACGAACTTGTATATATATATATATATATATATATATATTATCAACCACTGGTTTTGATTAGTTAGATAGTTTCTCTTTTCAGATATAAGAGAACACAATAGATCGGTAAGAACTCTAACTAAACAAGAAAGTAATGGCTGTCGAGTTAGGGCAACAGACAGTGGAGGTATCCACTCTTGTCACATCCGTCGCTCATGATAACTCGTTGGTTTCATTAGCGGTGCTAACGAATCGGAGGACTTATCATGAGTGGTGCATGTGACGAGAGTGGATACCTCCATCATCTGTTGCCCTAACTTGACAACCATTGCTTTCTTGTTTGGTTAGGGTTCTTACCGATCTATTGTGTTGTGTTAGATGTCACTGTATTTAAATTGTATGTCATTAATGTGCTTTGCTTTAGATTAAAATTTTGTTCATAATGAGTTAGCCTTAGATTCCTGTTTGAGATTGAATACAATGATTCATGCGGAAAGTTTGCATTAATCATTGTATTCAATCTTGAATTGTCCGTTTGGACAGTTTGGGGAGACTCCTATTTTTATGTTAGATTCATGTGTTAAGGTTAACATTATTTTGTTTCATTTGATGAAATTATGGTACAATGCATCTCTAGTTGTTCTCTAAGTGCATACTTGATTATCGATGAATTAATGTCACCAATTTCATGTCATGTACTTGGAGACCAATGTGAAATGCTACTGAAATTTCATCAAATTTAACAAAACAAGATTAATCTAGACGCTCGAATGATAAAAATGTGTCTTCCTGAATGGGATAGGGCCACACCAAAAGTGAGATATCATGCATTGAATGAGATTCAGAGTATGAATCAATTATTATTTAGATGGATCGAAGTTGGATGAATGAAAGCCGATTGAGCCCTGCGTATGAGGAAGGCGTCGAACAGTTCCTACAATTTGCTTCAGAAAGAAGTCGGTTGGATGAAAATGACAAGTTTTTTTTCCATGCATAAATTGTTTGAACGGGAGACGGCAAAAAGTCGATGACATATAGGACCATATATTGTGTGATGGAATCTAGAGGAATTATACGATGTGGATATGACATGGTGAAATGACAGAAAACCAGAGTAGGCCCCTATCTGAACCATTTGATGTATAAATGGGAGATCGCTTGGAGGATATAATTCATTACCTTAGACAAGAGTCTTTTCAGCAAGCACATGCCCCTATGTATGATACATTGCAAAGTGATTCAAAGAAGCCTTTGTATCCGGGGTGCAAGAATTCATTGACGTTGTTGTCTGTGGTGTTAAGTTTGGTTAATGTCAAGGCCAGATATGGATGGAGTGACAAAAGCTTTTGTTCAACTCTTCAAGTAGTGCATGATATGCTTCCAGAGGAAAACACATTGCCTAAAAGTTACTATCAGGCAAAGAAGGTACTGTGTCCCATGGGTGTGGAGTATCAAAAGATTCATGCTTGCCCGAATGATTGCATATTGTACAGACATGAATTTGAAGAAATGTCCAAATTCCCTAGGTGTGGGGTATCACGGTACAAAGTGAAGAATAATGAGGAGTGTAGTAGTGATAAAAACTCAAAGAAGGGCCCCCCAGCGAAGGTGTTGTGGTATCTGCCGATCGTTCCAAGGTTTAAGCATCTTTTTGCTAGTGGAGACGATGCTAAAGACCTTACATGGCATGCAATAGGGAGAAATCATTTGGATGATTGCCCACAGTGGAGGAAGATAGATCGTTTGTTTCCGGATTTCGGCAAAGAGGCAAGAAATCTTAGGCTTGGACTAGCCAGTGATGGAATGAATCCATATGACAATTTAAGCACTCAACACAGTTCATGGCCAGTTCTACTAGTAATTTACAATTTTCCTCCTTGATAGTGCATGAAGCGAAAATACATGATGTTTTCTATGATGATATTGAGCCCAAGACAGCCAGGAAATGACATTGATGTTTATCTAAGTTCATTGATTGGAGACCTGACAAAGTTGTGGGGCGAGGGGGTTTTAGTGTTTGATGGGTTTCGAAATGAGACATTTCAAATGCGTGCAATGCTTTTTTGTACCATTAATGACTTTCCAGCATATGGGAATTTAAGCGGTTACAGTGTTAAGGGTCATCATGCATGCCCCATTTGTGAAGAAGACACAAGCTACATACAACTGAAACATGGTAGAAAAATATTCTACACTAGGCATCAACGTTTTCTAAAACCTCATCACCCTTAAAGTGTAGAAGCAAGCTTCATGATGATGAACCAAGCAATTTTGATGATGCCAAAAGCCCAAGTGATTGATTCAAGACTTTAAGATCAAGCATCAAGAATCCAATCCAAGATTCAAGATTCAAGAGAAGAAATCTAGAAGCAACAAGTCAAGACTTCATATAGGATAAATATTAAAAGATATTTTTTCAAAAACCAAATAGCACAGTTTTGTTTTACAAAAGAATTTTCTCAAATTTTCTAAGTTACCAGAGTGATTACTCTCTGGTAATCAATTACCAGTTATCAGTAATCGATTACCAGTGACCAATTTGGTTTTCAAAATGTTTTCAAATGGTTTGCAATGTTCCAAAATGATTTTCAAACAGTGTAATCGATTACACTATATTAGTAATCGATTACAAGTGAATCTGAACGTTGGAATTCAAATCTAATCGTGAAGAGTCACAACTTTTCATAAATTGCATTGTGTAATCAATTACACCTTTGTGGTAATCGATTACCAGTGAACAATGTTGAAGAAAAAGTTAAGAGTTATAACTCTTAACATGGTTTTCTCTAAAGTCACAACTCTTCCAATGCTTTCTTTGACCAGACATGAAGAGTCTATAAAAGCATGACTTTGGCACACATTCAAAATAGATATGATAACAATTCTTTTTCACAATCTTTCTCTAACCATTGCCCATTGCTTTTTCTTTGCCAAAAAGCTTTCTAAACTTTGTTTTTTCTGCAAGTGAAAATTCTGCAGAAAACAAAAGTGTGCTATCTTTTCATCCCTTCTCCCTCTTGCCAAAAGATTCATAGGACTAACTGCCTAAGAATTCTTTTGATTCTCCCTTCCCCTTCTTGACAAAAGATTCAAAGGACTAACCGCCTGAGAATTCTTTTGATTCTTCCCTTTCCCTTTAAAAAAAAGATTTGAAAGGACTAACCGCCTGAGAAATCTTTTGTTTCCCCTTACAAAGATTCAAGGGACTAATTGTTGGATCAAGTGGCCTCAGAATAATTAAGAAGGGGGGGGGGTTGAATTAATTATTAATGAACCTTTACTAATTAAAATTTACCCTTCTTAGGCTTTTACTATGTTGTTAAGAAAGTAAAGAACAAAAATATAAACTTAACCAAAAGTAAAAGCGGTAATAAAAGTGCACAGCGGAAATTAAAGAGTGTAGGGAAGAAGAAGACAAACACAAGAGTTTTATACTGGTTCGGCAACAATCCGTGCCTACATCCAGTCCCCAAGCGACCTGCGGTCCTTGAGATTTCTTTTCAACCTTGTAAAATCCTTTACAAGCAAAGATTCACAAGGGATGTACCCTCCCTTGTTCTCTTTGAACAATCTAGTGGATGTAGCCTCCACTAGAATTGATCCACAAGAGATGTACCCTCTCTTGTTCTCAATTACAACAACCCAAGTAGATGTACCCTCTACTTGTACCACAAAGGATGTACCCTCCAATGTGTTAAGACAAAGTTCTCAGGCGGTTAGTCCTTTGAAACTTTGTGAAGCGGGATACAAAAGATATCTCAGGCAGTTAGTCTTTTGAAATCTTTTGTATAAGGGAAAGGGAAGAATCAAAAGAATTCTCAGACTGTGTCCTTTTGAATTCTTTGACAAGGGAGAAGGGAGACACAAAAGAATTCAGGCGGTTAGTCCTTTGTTCTTTTGGAAAAGGGAGAAGAGAGACACAAAAAGAATTCAGGTGGTTAGTCCTTGGCGAATTCTTTTTGGACAAGGGAGAAGGGAATGAAAAAGATGAATAGCACAAGTTTTTGAACAAAGAACTTTTCTTGGAAGAAAAAGTGTTGATAAAAAACTTTTAGAAAGATGAAGAGAAAAGAAACCAGAAAGTTCTGATGAAAGATATGAAAGATATTGAAAGATAGATTGAAAGAGATGATTGAGATTGATTAATTTTTATTTCAAGCCAAGGTCACATATTTATAGTTTCTTGATGACTCAAGTCAAAACTTGTAACTCTTGGCAATTCCTTTGAAACTAATTACTTAAAAAGTTATGACTTTTGAAAGAATCTTCAGAAACAAGTCACTTGAAGAATTATGACTTTTGGAAATGAATTTTTCGAAAACAGTCACTGGTAATCGATTACCATTAAGGTGTAATCGATTACACATCACCAGATGTGACTCTTCATTTGAAATTTGAAAATCTTAATGTTTTAAAACACTAGTAATCGATTACATGTTTATGGTAATCGATTACAACTTTGTAAATTAGTTTGAAAAACAATGCTGGCTACTGGTAATCGATTACTACCTTATGGTAATCTGGTAGTAATCGACTACCAGATAGTAAAACTCTTTGGTAAAAGATTTTGTGAAAACTTCATGTGCTACTCAATGTTTTGAAAAACTTTTTAATACTTATCTTGATTGATTCTTCTCTTGAAACTTGAATTCATCTTTTCTTGAATCTTGAAATCAAATTTCTCTTGATTCTTGAATTGTTTTTGATTTAATCTTGAAATCATTCTTTGGGCTTTTTGTCATCATCTTTGTCATTATCAAAACTTATAGAATCAACTTGATTCAACATCATGAAGCTTGCTTCTACACTAACTTCCTAAGAATTCTTTGTCTTAACACATTGGAGGGTACATTCTTTGTGGTACAAGTAGAGCGTACATCTACTTGGGTTGTTATATTGAGAACAAAAGAGGGTACATCTCTTGTGGATCAGTTCAAGTGGAGGATACATCCACTTGGTTGTTCAAAGAGAATAAGGGAGGGTACATCCCTTGTGGATCTTTGGCTAGTAAAGGATTTTACAAGGTTGAAAGAAATCTCAAGAACCGTTGGTTGCTTGGGGACTAGATGTAGGCACGGGTTGTGGCCGAACCAATATAAATCTTGTGTTTGTCTTCTTCTTCCCTACACTCTTTACTTTTCCGCTGTGTACTTTTATTTCCACTTTACTTTTGTCTAAGTTATTATTTTTGTTCTTTACATCCTCATAACTTAGTAGTAAATCCTAATTGAATCTAGTAACATTAAGAAGGATAAATTTTTAATTAGTCAAGACACATTCATAATTAATTCAACCCCCCTCTTAATTATTGCGAGGCCACTTGATCCAACATACAGGTGATTGAAAAAAGCTTTTAATGGAAGTCAAGAGCATGAAACTATGTCGATACCATTAACTGTGTGGAAGCAATGACTTCCAAGATTATTTTGATGATGCCAAAGAATCAAAAGTTAAGCAAGTTCCAAAGAATCAGGAGTCAAAAAGCTTCAAGAATCAAGTTTCAAAGATTCAAGATTCAAAGAACAATCAAGTTTCAAAGAATCAAGATTCAAGAATAATCAAGATTCAAGAACAATCAAGATCAAGATTCAAGACTTAAGATTCAAGAATCAAGAGAAGACTCAATCAAGATAATTACTAAAAAAGTTTTTCAAAACATTGAGTAGCACAGGAATTTTTCACAAAATCTTTTACCAAAGAGTTTTACTCTCTGGTAATCGATTACCAGAAGGTAGTAATCGATTACCAGTAGGCAACATTGTTTTCAAAACTGATTTACAAAGCTGTAATCGATTACCATGAGCATGTAATCGATTACCAATGTTTTAAAACGTTAGATTTCAAATCTCAAGAGTCACAACTAGTTATAAAACATTTTCAAATCATTTTAAACTTGTGTAATTAATTACACAATACTTGTAATCGATTACCAAAGTTTCTAAATGTTTTGATTTTCAAATTTAAACATGAAGAGTCACATCTGTTGATGTGTAATCGATTACCAATGACTGATTTCGAAAAATAAATTACCAAAATTCACAATTCTTAAGGTGACTTGTTTTTGAAGATTTTTCAAAAGTCATAACCTTTAAGTAACTAGTTTTCAAAAGAGTCACAACTTTTAAAGTGACTAGTTTTTCAAAAGAGTCACAACTTTTTAAAGTGACTAGTTTTAAAGAAATTGCCAAGAGTCACAAACTTTAACTTGAGTCATCAAATGATTATAAATATGTGACCATGACACGAATTTCAAAAACTAAAAAAAAGACTGATTCCTTTCATGATTAACAGATTTCTTTCATAGAGTTTTTGTTCAACACTTTCTCTTCCAAGAAAAGTTCATTGTTCAAAAACTTGTGCTACTCTTCTTCTTCATTCACTTCTTTCTCTGGTCAAAAATTCAAAGGACTAACCGCCTAAGAATTCTTTTGTTTCTTCCCTTCTCCCTCTTGACAAAAGATTTCAAAGGACTAACCACCTGAGATATCTTTTGCTTCTTACAAAAAATTTCAAAGGACTAACCACCTGAGATATCTTTTTCCCTTTCCCTTTATACAAAAGATTTCAAAGGACTAACCGCTTGAGATATCTTTTGTATCCCCCTCACAGAGAATTCAAGGGACTAACCACCTAAGAATTCTTTGTCCTAACACATTGGAGGGTACATCCTTTGTGGTACAAGTAGAGGGTACATCTACTTGGGTTGTTATATTGAGAACAAGAGAGGGTACATCTCTTGTGGATCAGTTCAAGTGGAGGATACATCCACTTGGTTGTTCAAAGAGAATAAGGGAGGGTACATCCCTTGTGGATCTTTGGCTTGTAAAGGATTTTACAAGGTTGAAAGAAATCTCAAGAACCGTTGGTTGCTTGGGGACTAGATGTAGGCACGGGTTGTGGCCGAACCAATATAAATCTTGTGTTTGTCTTCTTCTTCCCTACACTCTTTAATTTCTGCTGTGTACTTTTAATTGACGCTTTTAATTTTGGTTAAGTTATTGTTTCTGTTCTTTACTTTCTTAACTTAGTAGTAAAAGCCTAGTTGAATGTAGTACCATTAAGAATGATAAATTTTTAATTAGTCAAGACACATTAATAATTAATTCAACCCCTCCTTCATAATTATTCTGAGGCCACTTGATCCAACAAACTGGTGAGCAGGTCTTCCAGCGAGTTCAACACCTGAATACTAAATTTGGAAAGACCAAAAAGAAGGAAAAAAGTAAGAGTTGCATATGGAAGAAGAGGTCAACTTTCTTTGATCTTCCGTACTAGTCTGATCTAGATATTAGACATTGTGTTGATGTTATGCATGTGGAGAAAAATGTATGTGAAAGTGTCATTGGGACGCTCCATAACATTCAAGGCAAGATGAAAGATGGTTTGAATACCTATCAAGATCTAGCTGAGATGGGTATACGATCACAATTGCATCGAAGGTCTGATGGTAAAAAAATATACTTGCCTCAAGCTTGTCATACTTTGTCTAGAAAGGAGAAGATCAATTTTTGTCAGTGTCTGCACCGGGTCAAAGTCCCATAAGGATACTCTTCAAATATTAAGAGCCTTGTGCAGTTGAAGGATCTTAAGTTGGTAGGTTTAAAGTCTCACGATTGTCACGTCTTGATGCAACAATTGTTAGCCGTGGCCATACAAGACATTATGCCTAACAAAGTCAGGTTAGCCATAACTCGCCTGTGCTTTTTCTTCAATGCCATATGTAGCAAAGTCCTTGATCCTGTCAAGTTTGATGACCTAGAAAACGAGGCTGCAATTATACTGTGCCAGTTGGAGATGTATTTTTCTCCTGCTTTCTTTGACATCATGGTTCACTTAATTGTTTATCTGGTCAGAGAAATCAAATGTTGTGGTCTTGTTTATTTGCCGTGGATGTACTTGGTTGAGCGATACATGAAGATCTTAAAAGGGTATACGAAGAATCTACATTGTCCGAGAGCATCTATTGTTGAAAGCTACATTGCAGAAGAAGCCATTGATTTTGTTCAGAGTACATTGAAAAGGCTAAATCTGTTGGACTTCCTGAGTCTCGCCATGACGACAAAGTAGGCAGTAAGGGTTCAAGATGTTAGACCTTGTGGCCTCAATAACTTAAGAGGGATAGGCTTAGAATGCAGAAGAAGCAGCAATCAATTTAATAATGTTCTTTAAACCTGCAAGACACAATTGATTGCAACAAAATAAATAAGATAAGGGAATAGAGAATGCAAACACAGTTTTATACTGGTTCGGCCACAACCCGTGCCTACGTCCAGTACTCAAGCAACCCACTTGAGATTTCCACTATCTTTGTAAAAATCCATTTACAACTTCTGAACCACACAGGGACAACCCATCCCTTGTGTTCAGGAATCCTTACAACTCAAGAGACCCTCGGTCCCTTAATCAATTTCATTGAGTAAGAAGAATGGAAGAAGAATTCTCTCTTCAAGAGAAGAATATTACAATGAAGATCCATGGATGAACTCTTAATGGATTTGCAAGTGTTTGCCCAAGAGTTCTTGAGAGAGCATTTGGCAATGAAGTTCTCTTGGAATCTCTCTCATTTTCTTTTGAGAGAGGATAAAAAAATTTGGCCAAGCAAAACTCTCTGCAATTTCGTCCCAAGTCACACATATATATAGGCCTTTGATGGCCATTCAAAATCCAAATGATAAGATGTGACTATTGGCGATATTCCTTGAAAATCCTCTCTAGTAATCGATTACAGAATTAGTGTAATCGATTACACAGTTATTTTTCTTGAACAGTTGTGACTCTTCATTTAAAATTTGAATTCCAAACGTTTAGAGTCTACGGTAATCGATTACATATGATGTGTAATTGATTACACACTTTCATGTGCCTTGGTAATCGATTACATGTATTGGTAATCGATTACATGTGCCTTGGATGACATGAAATCTTTTCATTTTGAGGCAATGCTTGATCTTGAAGAAATCTTGAATCAAGGCTTTGTTTGTTGAAACAATCTTGTATTAATCTTGAAGCAAAATGAGCCTTGTTTGATTCTTCTTTTGACATCATCAAAATCATGTATACATACATTAACACAAGAGGACTACATGTTATTGTTGGATCGAGTGGCCTCAGAATAATTAAGAAGAGGGGTTGAATTAATTATTCCTAAACCTTTACTAATTAAAAATTACTCTTCTAAGGCTTTTACTAAATAGTTAAGAGAATGAGGTGTAGAAGAGAAACTTAACAGAAAGTAAAAGCGGAAATTAAAATGCACAGCGGAAAGTAAAAGAGTAGGGAAGAAGGAGACAAACACATAAGAGTTTTTATACTGGTTCAGCAACAACCCGTGCCTACATCCAGTCCCCAAGTGTCCTACGGTCCTTGAGATTTCTTTCAACCTTGTAAAAATCCTTTTACAAGCAAAAATCCACAAGGGATGTACCCTTCCTTGTTCTCTTTGAACCTAGTGGATGTACCCTCCACTAGAAATCATCCACAAGAGATGTACCCTCTCTTGTTCTCAGTCAAACCCAAGTAGATGTACCCTCTACTTATACCACAAAGGATGTACCCTCCAATGTTTAAGACAAAGATCTCAGGCTGTTAAACCTTTGATACTTTGTGAATGGGGATACAAAAGAATTCTCAGGTAGTTAGTCCTTTGAACACTTTTGTATTAGGGAAAGGGAAGAATCAAAAGAATTATCAGACTATGTCTTATTGAATTCTTTGACAAGAGAGAAGGGAGACACAAAAGAATTCAGGCGGTTAGTCCTTTGTTCTTTTTGTAAAGGGAGAAGAGAGACACAAAAAGAATTCAGGCGGTTAGTCCTTGGCGAATTCTTTTTGGCAAAGGGAGAAGAGATGAAAAGAATGAATAACACAAGTTTTCAAGGTTTAGAAAACCAGAAAA
Organism: Glycine soja; assembly: GCF_004193775.1. Taxonomy (NCBI): domain Eukaryota; kingdom Viridiplantae; phylum Streptophyta; class Magnoliopsida; order Fabales; family Fabaceae; genus Glycine; species Glycine soja. The sequence continues at coordinate 17,632,747 of NC_041013.1, read as the reverse complement.
CTTTGGAAAGCTTTTGGTACAAAGAAGAAGAAAAAGTTCAAAGAGATTCAAGGCTTGTAAAGGATTGTATGAATAAGTGTTCAAGATACTTGAAATGCAAAATAAAGCCTTGCTTTTATAGACTCTTCATGTATGGTCAAGACAACCATTAGAAGAGTTATGACTTTTAGAAAAACTTAAAAACCAATTTGAAAAAGTCAAAAACTATTTGAAGAGTTACATCTTTTGATTTTATTCAGAAACAATCACTGGTAATCGATTACCAAATTAGTGTAATCAATTACACAAAGCTTTTATGTGAAAGGATGTGACTCTTCACTTTTGAATTTGAATTTCAACGTTCAAAGGCACTAGTAATCCATTACCAAAACATTGTAAACGATTACAGCTTTTTGAAATTAATTGGAACGTTGTAAATTCAATTTGAAAACTTTTTTCAAAACAATTTTGCTACTGGTAATCGATTACAACAATCTGGTAATCGATTACCAGAGAGTAAAAACTCTTTGGTAAACATGTTTTGAGAAAAATCATGTGCTACTCAATTTTTGAGAAAATTTTTTCATACTTATCTTGATTAAGCCTTCTCTTGATTCTTGAATCTTGATCTTGATTCTTGAGATCTTGAACCTTGAATCTTGATTCTTGACTCTTAATTTTCCTCTTGAGTCTTGAATTCTTCTTGATTCTATCTTGAACTCTAGAATTGTTCTTGATTCACTTGAGTTGTTCTTTGATTGATCTTTGAGCTTTTTGTGATCATCTTTTGTTATCATTATTGTTATCATCAAAACACCTTTGAATCACCTTTGATTCACCATGAAGCTTTGCTTCTACAATTATCACTCCAAGTCTAGAATATTTGTTACAAGCTCACTTGTATGTCTTGAATAATAGTAATGAAGTTTTTCCATACATACTTCAGCATGAAGGTTTAGTCAAACAAAGTAATCCCAAAATGTCAAAGAACTGGGTCTTGAAAAAGCATAACAAGACTTTCTTTGATTAGTTTAAAGATACAATCTTTGCGGATGAAAATGTTTTTGAAACATTAAGAAAGCTAGCAGATAGGCCTAAAAGAAATGTTATAACTTGGCAAGGATACGACATAAACAAGTATTCCTTTTATACAAAAGCACAAGACGAGAAAGTACAATGCAAAACATCGGGGTCACCCTAAGGGCTGAATCTCAACACGTTGCCAGTGTACATGATGACAATCCCTGTGTAGCTTTCATCCCTCACTTTGGGTTCATTGATGAAATTTGGGAGCTTAACTATGTCAAATTTACTATTTTTTTTTTCAAATGTAAATGGCTTGACAGCAACACTGGTGTGTGGAACGATAATGTAGGATTTACGTTGGTAGACCTAAAGAAACTAGCTTACCAGAATGACCCTTTCATCATGGCAGAACAAACTAAACAAGTATTTTATGTTCAAGACCCTTGTGATGAAAGGTAGTCTGTGGTTATACACGGGAATACAATTGGTGTTAATGTAGAAGATGATGATTCATACATTGATACTTATGTTAGTCCTTTGTCCACACAAATGATGCCTAACGTCGTCGAAGAAGAAGAAGTTGACGATGTTCATGCTAATCGTAATGATCATGATGAAGGAGAATTAATTAACATCGTCTAATGTAATTTTCTTATTATGTATTTCATTTCAATACATTCATTTACATAATTGATTTAGTTTTTTGAGAATGTTGAGTAAGTCAAGTTTTTTTCTATATAGGCCCATGGCTACTCCACCTGGCTCGCCTCCTCCTCCTACTCCTTCTCCTCTTCCTCCTCCTCCTCCTCCTGAAGCAGCATTACAATCGCCGTCTACCTTGAAGCGGACAAGAAAAGCCACACGACTAAGATCCTTGGCGACTAGACCACCTAGGGCAGACAAATTGGTGGTCCATGTCGATCCTGCGATCAGGAAGGCCGACGGTCCCCATAGGAAGCAATTAAGAACATATTTGGGGATTGTCGCTTGTGATAAGGTCGACATGACATACGACAATTGGAAGCAAGTCCCTGCTGCTCAGAAGGATTTGATATGGGAAGATATACAGGTATTTTAGTTTTCATCTTGCATTTTTTTTATTAGCCAAAATTTATAATTTACTAACAATAAAACCTAATTTATTGTTTGTCAGACTAAATTTGATATCCCTGAAGCATCTGACGTTAGGACAAAAAAGAAAATACTTCAAACTATGGGAGAGCGGTCGAGACATTTTAAGTATGATTTGATGTCAAAATGGGCACTTGCAGCCGACAAGGACAATGTGGATGACACTATTTGTGAAAAATACAACATTAGCAAGGAGAAATTGGCCCAATTTTGTCAGACCCACTGAGACCCCTTGTGGGAGGTATGTACTTTATCATTTTAATTGTTTTCAACTAAAAGTATAGTTATTATAATACATTGTAATAATGAGTTTCATTAATGTACGATTTTTGTAGGATGTGCGAAAAAAGGCACAAACCATCCAGAAGGAAAACACCGCCCCCCACGTGTTGTCTCATGTGGGTTATGAATATTTAGAATAAAAGCTAATGGATGAGAAGACAAAGAAAAAAATGGAGGAAGCTGTTCAATCTAGAAGCACTGAGGTCGTGATTGACCCTCTATCTCCAATCAGACGACATGTGAAGTGGAAGATGGCCCGCACCAAGAAAACTAGGCAGATGATGTTTGAGTCAACAAAGGAAATTGCTATGAAGATTGTAAATCATTTTCAATTATTAATTGTAATTATCTTTGTTTATTCTATGAATGAATAAAAAAATAAATGTGTTATGTATAGGATTCTTTGGAGGAGTAGGTGTCACAAGGTTGTTTTGTCCCCCACGGACGTTAGGATCTCTTGACTGCTGCCATTGGACGACCAGAACACCTTGGTTGTGTGCGTGCTGCTGGAGCCGGTGTGACCATCAAACAATACTTTGGATCGGCTCCACGAACCTCCCACACTTCTTCCTCTATTTGATGTTATCGTTCAACCAGATGCAATCTCAGTTTCAGTCACAGATGCAATCACAGTGTCTTGCACTGCCTTCGAAGCCCGAGGTTGGTCCCTCAGTTGCTCGTGTCAGCACAAAGGAGAGTTGTGTTGATCCCTCAGGGAACGATCCAGACACGGGTGACTCAGACAAATGCAGGTTGTACATCGAAGAAAATAATCCCCGCCTGGTTGCCCTAGGAAGAGTTTATGAGGGATCCATAACCGTTCACAACATCCCTTTGTTGCATGATCAAGTGAAGGTCGGTGTTGAGGAGGATAAAGATATAGATGCTCCCGTTCCTGTATCCACTGATAAGGTTAACTTAGTGGGACAGGCAATTAACACCTTCCTTGCTTGGCCAACACATCTCGTGAAGCGTTTATCAGAACATGTATTTTGCTATCATTAAATGCTTCTTTTTTCAATTCAATTGTTCATTGTAATTGCCTATTGTTAATTAACTTTGTTGGATAAACAAAGAGTTATGGGACCTGTAAAACCTGCAGATAGGCCGGATCATAAGGTTGATGATCCCCTATATTTGATGACATTGACCATCCCACAACTTATTTTGAAGTCGTTGCAGGTTATATGGGATGTTACCGTATTCGTGGTGTTTAATGAAGACTTCCAGTTGTACATAAAACACGAAGATCTGTCTGAAATAGCACATAGTGGTCAATGTCTCAGCATCTCTGTTATATAGTTGTGGATTCTGTAAGTCAATTTAGATTATTGTTAATTACTTAAGTTATTGTTTTAAATTCATACATAATTAAATTTGTGTTAACAACAATAGGCATCTGCCTGAGACAAGTATGCAAGTGGAGAATTTCAATGTGTATGGATTCCTCGAGCCACAGTCCATCCAGAGATCTGGGCAATCACAATTTGAATCAGAAAGTTACATGAAGAACTGCATGCAGAATTGAAAACACGATGTCTACCTAGGAGCCTACCTGAATGGGTAAGTAAAACTGAACAACTGAATTTAAATAATGTATAATACTACAATAACCTATATTGGTCTCCACTACAGCGCACACTGGCAAATGGTCGTCATTTTGCCTAAGGAAAATCTTGTTGTCTGGTTTTGTTCCTTGCATAATAGGCCAGACAACTACTTTAAAGGAATAAATAACAGGTCATTGTTGTTTTTCAATACATTTGCATTGGCATTACTCAACAAAATCAATATTTTAATGTTCCTTGTATTCAACAATGCATTGAAAGGACTTGATGATACTCCACAACCTAAATCCAAGGCTGGTGCTAGGTGGATTGTTGTTAAAGTAAGTGATTTAAAGAAAACTTCTAATTATATATATTTTATGTGTGTGTACACTAATTGTAGTTAACGTTTAATATCTAAATTTCATTATGTATTTAGTGTAATAGACAAAAAGGAAGCACTGAGTGTGGCTATTACGTGATGCACTGGATGTCCACTATAATCTTAGGAAATTTCAGGAATAATTGGGAAATGGTAATTGTTTACTTCAAAAAAATTTGATTTTGTTATCATTGGTATTACATTATTAACTTATGTTTTATTTGATCATGCAGTATTTTAATGATGTTAGACTATTGGAAGCAGAGAGATTGAAGGCGTTTCGCATCCAGTGGACACAATATTATCTCAAAGTTAGATATCAAACTTAGGATGTTAGGGAACTTTGTAATTTTAGTGTACTTAATTAGTTTACTAGCTTGCTTTACATCTTTTACAATTGTTTTTTTCTTTTAACATTGGATATTCTTTATTGATAGTTATTAATAAATTATTTATTTATAGTTTAAATTTATTTTTTACAATTGATAGTTTACTAGCTAGCTTTCTGCTAAAAACTATTTCAAAGCAGAATGCAAATGATATATGATGTGTTGTGTGGTTTGATTTGAAATTTACAGGTTAAATTTTGGGATTTTTGTAAAAACAGACAGTGTATTTTCAAAAAATTCCTAATAACAACATCGGTTTTTTTTAAAAAAACTGATGTTAATATACACAAACAACATCAGTTTTTCCAAAAAAACCGATGTTAACATATAAGTAAACATCGGTTTTTCAAAAAACCGATGTTGTTTTTGTATATTAACATTGGTTTTTTTAACAAACCGATGTTAATATCCAAAAACGTTAACATCGGTTTTCTACAAAAACCGATGTTAACTTATATGTTAACATCAGTTTTTGTTCAAGACCGATGTTAACTTAAAAATGTTAACATCATTTTTTGAGTAAAAACTGATGTTAAGGTTTGGAAGTTAACATCAGTTTTTATAGAAAACTGATGTTAACGTATAAGTTAACATCGGTTTTACATAAAACTGATGTTAACATTGACAGTTAACATCGGTGTTATGAATATTCATACATTTTTTGGTGTAATTCTTATTATATAACATCGGTTATTTAGATAACTGATGTTGTCAATTTTACGTTAACATCAGTTTTTTAAAAACCGATGTTAACGATAATACTTTCAACATTGATACTTTCAACATCGGGTAATAACCGATGTGGAAAGTCATAAATAACCGATGTAAAAAACATATTTTCTAATAGTGACTCAGTAGAAAAACTTCCCAACAATGAAGTGTTTAGCCCTCTATTAGCAAGGAGGGCTTAATACAAAGGTGAAATGATGTAGGAAAAAGAAAATGGTAAAAGTGTGAAGAAAATGCCTTCTCTTTAGCCTTGGTGCCTTCTTACTTCCTTCTCACGCTTCTTGTCTATTCACTTCTCTTTCTTCTCAATGTTTTAAAGACTTTTGAGCTTCTCAACTTACGAAGGCGCGCTTAGCAAGCATCTCTCGTTGAGCGAGAGTAAGTGGTTGTGTGCTAAGCGGGCTTGGACGCGCTAAGCGCAAGAAGAGACAACATCCTCACTGGGTGGGTTGGCTATGTGCTAAGCGCACTGCTCTCTGGCTCAATATTCTCTAGGATTTTGTTCTCGCTTAGCGAGTTCGGCTCCCTCACTAAGCGGATGAGGCTTGCTTAGGCAATCTGGCTTGTTGAGCGAGCTCTTCAGCAACATTTCAAAATCTTCTCTTCTTTAGCCTAAAAACCCAATGAAGTTCAACATTAGTCAACAAAAATGGAGTTTCCATTGTATAAACTCACACAAGAATAAATTATTTACAAATCTTGCAAAAGAAACCATAAATTAGAGGTACATTGCTATTTTTCTCCTATTTTTAATGCATTTAAAGCTCACGAATAACAATTAATAATAGGTTTAAAAGAGCCCTCAAACTGAGTGTCTTTACCCCCAAGGCCTAGACTCCGAATAATCCGTTAGGACCTCACCTTCCCGATTCAGGTCCAACCCCTAAAACAATTTTTTTACACATAGACACTGCTCATGAATTATACAATACCCACGACCTCACACTCGTGTTTCAAACATGTTTAACACATTGCGCTACAATTTAACACTGGTTCCTAGTTAGGAAACCTACACTTTCCCTCTAACACTATGCATCAACACTTTTCTCAAGATAAACACTGGTCGGGTTATGGTATAATTCATAGCTCAAATTGCGATAAACTCCCAAAATAAATCTCAATTTGATCCTTTAAGAATCCCCTACACATGTTCATTCTAACCCTAATTGCGATAAACTCACCCCTTACCTCTAAGAGGACTCATGTGTGTATTGTGACATCGATAGCAGCATCTCAAGCGGTTTCCTGAGATTCCTCAAGCTTTTTCTTTGATTGCTTTGATAGGTTTTCCAAGCGTTAGAGAGAAGGAGAAAGGATTAAAGCCTCTATTCTACTATCTATGTGCAATGAGTATTTCTCCCTTCACAGACATTATTTTACAATACCCAATGGTGAAAATATGAGAAAATGAATTGCCAACCTAGTGTCCCAATTTCACGAAGATCCAACAGTTAATGAGACTGGGTGATCATTTGTAAAATGCTTTTCTTTTTTTTTTCCAGGTGCAAATATTGCTTCATATGTCAACTTAGGGATTTTTTTGTTCTGTTCATTTGGGTGTAAACAAGAAAATATCCTTTTAGTAATAATGGTGTCACTTCTACTCTTACTTTTTGAGTTCCTTCATTTTCTATTCTGATTCAAAGCCTGCTTCTCACTCCATGTTGAAGATGCTTTAGTAGCTGCTGCTCAGAAATTAAGGAATAGAAATCAAGGAAGAATTGTATTCTCATGTGTTGATGGATTCTTTATCAATATGTTACTTCTTGGAAGTTTTGAGAAGACGGCAACTCCTAACAAATAATAAAGAGTTCAAAAAGACTAAACAAAAGAAGATCGACGGGAAATTAATGACAACTTTTCATATGTGTAACAATTGGTTGCTGATCTCCTTTTGATTCTTCAAATCAACTGATAAATTTTCAAAACAGAATATCTTGATCTCCCCTAAAACTCTTGCATTTTTTAGCAAACTCTTTAGCAATTGCATTTTAGTTGCATCTACATCATCTTTTGCAATGATAAGCAATTTGAGGCAAAATTTGAAACAGAAAGGCACTGAATTATATATCCAGTCTTCACCATCCAAGATAACATCTGTATTGAATCCCTAAATAAGAATCAATAAACATGTCATTGGGAAGAAGTAGTACCACTATTCGCCATGAAATGTGACAAATTTAGTCATTGAAGATGCATTTAAGATGTACCAGAGGAATGTCAAGAACTTATAGTATAGGAGTTTTGGAGAATGTCCATCAATACTTCACTAGTAAATACTCAGAAATTCTCAAATCAACGTCCACATGTGTCAAATTGGAGTTCGAGTGTTAGATACATAGTTGTGATAAATATTTGGAAGAAGACTTTTGCTACTAGTTTTATCCATCGCGAACAGATTTCTCTAGAGAAAGATATATAGTTGTGGTTTAGAAAAAAAAATTCGGAATGTAGGAAGGAGAGGGAGAACATTTTCTGCATAGTTAAGACACTAGTAAATGAAATAAATACAAGGTTTAATTATTGATTTTTATTTTCTTTACTTAATTAGTTTTCATGTTTAGCTAGTCCTTGTAGGCTGCAGCTAAAAACTATGTCCTTACACATATACTTTTTACTTTATTAATCTTTGCCATTCAAAAGTGTACTGATTAAAATAGATTTAAAAGTGTATTTGTAGAGATTAAAATGGGTTAAAAGATGCATGCGTAGGAACTAAAACCAGTAATTTATAGGTGTGAGGATTAAAATGTAAAAATGTGTAGGCATATGCACTAAATGAATAATTAATTACTAAAAACAAGGTCATTATTGTGATACCGAAGGGAATCTGCAATGAATCTAAGGAACTCATAATTAAAGGCAGCATAGAATATTAGAAAAATAAAAAGTTTAAATATGTTGTTGGGTCTGTAAGTTAATTTTTTTTTACTTTTTTATTTTTCGTTCCTCAATTTTTATTTTTTTAATTTTAGTCGCGTTAATTTGCGTCTTTTTAATTTTGGTCCGTAGGAATTTATAGGAACTATAAATAAAAAAATAGAATCTTAAAGGGATTAAAATTAAAAAAAAAAACTTTAGAATAAAAATGAAAAAAAAACTTGGAAGGACTAAAATTGTAAAAACACAAATTTATATAGACTAAAGTTAGAAAAATGAACTTACAGAAACAAAAAATAAAAAAAAAAACATTACTTATATCCATCAAAAACATATTTAAGTGAAAATAAATTAATAATTAGTAAACAGCCAAACATACCTCGAGTATTATTTGACAGTTTGAGATACTTTACAAGTCCACCAAGTAGTACACGTTGAGCAACATTTATTCCATCGATGGATAGAGTCATAGCATTAATAAGTGCATCTACTATGGAGGTCAAGTTAACCCGGACAAATTCTACTGGAAAACTTATGCAACTAAAAGATATACGATTCATAGCATCAATATCTTGACTGGACAATTGAGTAAATATGCAGAATATAAAAGGGCCATAACAGATTTTTAATATTCTTAAGGATAAATAATAATTTTTATTTTTAAATATGTAATACAGATATGTACTTAAAAAATGAAAATATAAAATTTATTTCCAAAAAGTGTAGAAAAGCGGGATAAATATATCTGAACATTAACTTTTGTCTATCATCGTTAATAAAATAACCTATGTGATACATATGAACGAATTTGTCACTAAAATAATTGACAGCGTGGTCATACTAATTAGATTGCATGAAAATATGAAATATACCATTTTTGGACATAAATGTCAGTAGTTTTTTGTTGGATGAAAATGCCAAAAGAAATTAATTGGAGGAAAAAGTGAGTAATTTTTATTGAACCTAAATATCAGTATGTTTTTATTGAACTAATTTGTTAGACCCAAAATTTTATTTCATTAAGGATAAAATATAATTTTAAGGTTAATTTTTACCATTTTTTATCGTTACAAATATAAAATTATAATAATCACTTAAAAATATATTGACAAAAATAATTTAAAACAAACAAAATAATAACAATAATATTGATTATCAACCATAATTTGTCTATCACAATAGATATTATCCAAAATAAACATCGTATCAGTTTACCAAAATAAACATTGTAACAATGTATCAATCATTAATTTTTTTGTTTAAATTATAATTGTTGGATCGAGTGGCCTCAGAATAATTAAGAAGAGGGGGTTGAATTAATTATTCCTAGAACTTTACCAATTAAAAATTACTCTTTTAAGGCTTTTACTAAATTGTTAAGAGAAAGAGGAGTAGAAGAGAAACTTAACAGAAAGTAAAAGCGAAAACTAAATGCACAGCGGAAAGTAAAAGAGTAGGGAAGAAGGAAACAAACACACAAGGATTTTTATACTGGTTCAGCACAAACCCGTGCCTACCTCCAGTCCCCAAGCGACCTGCGGTCCTTGAGATTTCTTTCAACCTTGTAAAAAGCCTTTTACAAGCAAAGATCCACAAGGGATGTACCCTCCCTTGTTCTCTTTGAACCTAGTGGATGTACCCTCCACTAGAACTGATCCACAAGAGATGTACCCTCTCTTGTTCTCAGTCAAATCCAAGTAGATGTACCCTCTACTTGTACCACAAAGGATGTACCCTCCAATGTGTTAAGACAAAGATCTCAGGTTGTTACACCTTCGATACTTTGTGAATGGGGATACAAAAGAATTCTCAGGCGGTTAAACCTTTGAACGCTTTTGTATTAGGGAATGGAAAGAATCAAAAGAATTCTCAGACTGTGTCATTTTGAATTCTTTGACAAGGGAGAAGGGAGACACAAAAGAATTCAGGCGGTTAGTCCTTCCTTCTTTTGGAAAAGAGAGAAGAGAGACACAAAAAGAATTCAGGCGATTAGTCCTTGGCGAATTCTTTTTGGCAAAGGGAGAAGAGAATGAAAGTGATGAATAGCACAAGTTTTCAAGGTTTGGAAAACCAAAAAACTTCAGGAAGCTTTTGGTACAAAGAAGAAGAAGTTCAAAGAGATTTCAAGAGATTCAAGGCTTGTAAAAGATTGTATGAGTTTGTTAGAAAGATTGGAAAAATGATTGATTCAAAATGCAAAACAAAGCCTTGCTTTTATAGACTCTTTATGTCTGATCAAGAAGACCATTCAGAAGAGTTATAACTTTTAGAAAAACTTAAAACTCATTTGAAAAAGTCAAAACCTTTTTGAAGAGTTACATCTTTAGATTTTTCAGAAACAAACACTGGTAATCAATTACCAAATATGTGTAATCGATTACACAAAGCTTTTTGAGTGAAACAATGTGACTCTTCACATTTAAATTTGAATTTCAACGTTCAAGGACACTGGTAATCGATTACCAAAACATTGTAATCGATTACAGCCTTTTGAAAATATTTGGAACATTGTAAATTCAGTTTGAAAACATTTTCAAACTTATTTTGCTATTGGTAATCGATTACAACAATATGGTAATCGATTACCAGAGAGTAAAAACTCTTTGGTAAAGGTTTTGTCAAAAACTCATGTGCTATTCAAAGTTTTGAAAAAACTTTTTAATACTTATCTTGATTGAGTCTTTTCTTCATTCTTGAATCTTGAGTCTTGAATCTTGATCTTGATTCTTGAGATCTTGAATCTTGAATCTTGATTCTTGATTGTAGGCTTTCTTCTTGAGTCTTGAATTCTTCTTAATTCTTGAACTCTTGACTTGTTCTTGATTCTCTTGAGATGGATGTTCTTTGATTCACTTGAGATGGATGTTCTTTGATTCACTTGAGCTTTTTGTTCATCACTTTTGTCATCATCTTTTGTTGTCATCATTGTTATCATCAAAACACCTTTGAATCATTGTTGATTCATCATGAAGCTTTGCTTCCACAATAATAATTAGTCACAATCTACTATAAATAAAAGATAAATATATCACATATTTCATTTCTTCGAATCTTGACTATTTTATTAACGGTGACGGACGAAAGCTAAAGTCTGAATACATTTGTCGTACTTTTTACACTTTCAAGAATTAAATGTTGTACTTTTATCTTTCATGAACGTATTTTTCAGCGAATTTCACATTTATGGACAAAAGTGGTATTTACCCATTCTTATTCCTAAATAATGAGAAGACGAAAAGTCAAGAAAATATTATATGGCAAATATGTCCTTATGTTGACAATGAAAGATTTTGGCAATCATTTTAGTAACAAATTCGTCTCTCTATGTCACGTAGGCTATTTTATTAACAGTGACAGGTGGAAGTTAATGACCGAATATATTTGTCCCACTTTTTATACTTTTAGCAACTAATTTTTGTATTTTCATCTTTCAAGGACGTATTTGTCAACAAATTACACATTCAGAGACAAAAATAACTATTATTTATCCTATTCTGCACACTGTAATGCTAATTATCTTCTTGATGTTCTTCCACTCATTGTTAGAACTTCTACTTTAAGATAACTATACCCAAATGGATAATGTACATTATTATCATATTAAGAATATTGACAATTGGCTATGGATCTTTCCTTACAACTCATGCCAATCCATGACTAGGTAAGCTTATTATCGCATCTAACAATGTTCGTGAGTAAGCTCAATGATGTGTAGTTAAATATAAGATAAAAAAATATAATAGTTTCAAAAAAATCACCTCAAATGGATTAGAATTTTTTTGATGGAATTCTGGTTGAAATAAAATTGCTACACTTTCCATGATAAGCTCAATGATGTGTAGTTAAATGTTAATTACTTGTTAATAGTTTGTGCTTCCTGGATGAAGAATTTCCAGTGAACATCATGTTTGATTTGAATTGTTGAAGATCCCCCTCAAATAGCCAAAGATACCCACAATTTTTCACCTCCAAATACAAACCTTGATTGAAGCATTGATAGATCCGAATTCCATCGTATCAGGATCATGCATTCCACTTGCACATCCCCTTAGTTGATTAATGAGATATTCTTGAAGTGAAAAATATTATCAACAAGTGCTCGAATCCAACTGTCACCAAATCCCTCTTGAATTAAATTGGTACGTCAAAACAGGGGCAACATTTATGTTGTACATTTCGAACACCAAATGTGATATGATGATAATAATCAGGTACCCAACTATTACCGTAATTATTCTTTGGATCGTTTGTGCCACAAATACTATAAAGCAACCAACACGTATCCAATTTGGGTCGACCATGATGGGAAACAAGTCCATCCTTATTGAACTAACCACATTTTGTTTAATGGGAGACATGCTCACATTTTGAAGTTTGGAAAGTTGCTTAATGGCATTAGGTAGTGTCACAAATTTGTTAAATATTACTGTAAGGCATGATCAATTCAACTAGTCTCTCTCGATGATCAATTGAAAAAAATTTAAGTCTACTAAAGAATGTAAGTTCTCTATAGCATCAGGGATTTGAAGTAGATTGCAAAAGCTCAGATCAAGATGATACAAACATGGGGAACGAGAGAAATAAGAAGCCAACCAACCTAGTGAATCTTCATGTTTCCAAGAGGAAAAGAAATAGAAAGGCAGTATTAGCATTTCGTATATAAAGGATGCTGATAATTCAATGGAGCTTCTATTTTCATCAACTTCTAATTGTAAAGGATGATTATTAAACAACTTTGAATAGCCTGAGAGATCTAGCACCACTAGAGAATTGAGCCCAAAAATGATATTCAGTTCAAGGTGAATATTTTTACAAATTTGAATTAAAGAATTAAGCTCTTCCATAATACCAATGGATGGATCAATCCACACAAGTTCTACTCATCCTTCAAGATGAAGCCTCTTAAGATGTGGGACCCCTCTTAAGTCTGACATCTCAATAAGATTTTTTGAGTAACTTAGATACAGAATTCTCAAATTAGGCAGATACTACTGTTAAGTTAAAGAAAGTTAAAAAATTAGAGATAGTTTACCTTATTATTCATTTAAAGACAAGGAAATTGAAATAAAACACTATAGTATCTTTGTGCTGCCCTTAATTGTTTAATATTCCTGTAAGGCATGATCAATTCAACTAGTCTCTCTAGATGAAAACTTAATGATAAACACATGAAAGGATATTTTTCCCAAAACATATATCTTAATTCATTGGAAAGATGATCGAGGATTCCTGAAAAGTTCACATTCCTAAGAACTGCAAATTAAGATGATTCATGTATTTTTTGATAGAGCATCCATAATCAACATTGTTTCTAGAAACTCTTATGGAATTTGTTCAATAACCAAGGCTTCAAGATTTTTTGGCTTCCTAAAGTATTGTAGAAAGTAAAGAAATGTTAGTTTTTTTTAATGGTTTATAGATTTTGGAAAAATTACAACATAAGATTTTATAATATTAAAAATTGTTTACCTTATTTTTTATCATGAAGTTTTTGAGATGTTTGTAGTCCCATAACCTACTCCTTTTTATTGGTTCCTTGGGTGATTTTTCTAAAACAATACCCTTTCCCAACTCTTTTAGCACGTCATGCATATTAATTTTTCCCCAACGATCACAACTTATAAGTGACTTTTTAATGAGAATTTTCATACCAATGTCAAGATAAAATCCTTGAAAAGCTAGAAGTTTCCTCACTATCTTATCCTATATTCATAGGAAAAGAAGCAAGCAATATGTAGAAAATTTTCTTTTTCATTTTTTTCCAATCCATCAAAACTTATTCACGATATATACATGATATCTTTGGATTTCCTTTCAGTCTAGCCAATGCATTTCTCCACTCACAAATGTCTCAATCAAACAAAAACTACCCCAACACTTTAATTGCTAAAGAAAGGCCACTAACATACTCTAGTTGGTTTGTCATCCATTTATAATCTTTCATAATATCATGAGATTTGAAAGCTTTTCTACAAAAGAATTGAAGAGCTTTATGCGTATTTAGGAGTTTAGCATTATAAACTTCATTCGCTCCATAATTTCTTAAAATGTGTCTATCTCTGGAGATTATGATGACTCTACTACCCTGGTACCTACATATTTAGGATCCAAAGCCAATTTTTTTAGTTGTTCAACACGATCAACATTATCAAGAATAATAAGAGCCTTTAAGTGACATAGCCTAGTTCTTATCAACATGGTTCCTTGGAAAAAATGGTTTATCTCGATATTTTCTTGGTTTAGAGCTTGATGAAAAAGTTGTTTCTGTGCACCTGTCAAACCAACCAAAATTCCAATAAATTTTACTTATCTCATCAATGAAACAATAAGATTAATCATATCGAAAAGAGATTTTAATTTATTAAACAATACAATAGTCAAGTGTCATCTTTTCCATTCCACACACCCCACCAATTCCTACAACTCGAACAATTTCATTTGAATATAGATTTAAAAGCTCTTCCATTTGTTTCACATGAGAATGCATATCAACTAAATCATATCCAAAAACTTAAAATTTGATTATATCCGAATATGTTGATTACCTCTTCAACAATTTTTTCAATTTCTTCATGTTGTGGTTTGAAACACTAAAGTAGAGCCAAAACACCAAATCATCACTAAGAATTTAGACTTTCAAAAACAAAATTATAATACATATGATAAATGCTGCGGAGAATGAAGATGCCAGCTGTTGGTGGGCGAAAACGTAAATTAGTTAAAAACTTTTTCTAATTTTTAGGAGTCAGAGAGTTATATAATATTGTTAAATAAATTGTTATTGTGTTGCAACTTGGCGTTTTCCTCTGTAGTGCTTAGACCCTGCTCAACCAATTGATGAGAAGATTAATCAGCATAAATTACTTTTCTTTTATTGTGTGAAGGATAATTAGAAAGACTTTGAACAAGCACGCGTCAACAGGAATCAATTTTACACGACTAGAATGAGTCACATATAGCTGACATTTAAAGTTTTTTTTTTTTACTTTCAACTTGTGGGGCCTTTCTTTGCATTGCATGACACTTGCATATTCTGGTTCATATCATCTTGATGTCTCATCTCAATTATGTCCTTTTCTAGTGATTAAGAGTGATATTTTTTTTTTCTTTTCATCAAGACATTCATATATAATATTTACTCATTTTTTTTATTATTAATATTTTTTTCAAAATTTAATTATCTTTTGTAAAATCTCTCCTCTTAAATTATTTTTTTTATCCATAAGACTCATCCAATACCTTACTTAAATAGATTGAGTCTATGACAAACTAAATCAACAACTTATTAATTGATTCTCGGCTGATAGATAAAATATTATTTATTAGAATAAAAAAGATATATATATATATATATATATATATATATATATAATGAAAAATTATGATTAAATAATTATATCGCATGATACCAAATTTTTTCTCTCAAATCACATTGAATTATCAAATTTCATAAAAGATAAACTTCATGTTATGAACTATAATTCAGAAAATGAAAAATTTATACTTATTTTTATTAAAATTTTAAACGCCAGCGCATTATGCGAGTTCAAATTTAGTTTGCTATAATTTTTGCTTTTATCTTGTATGTTTTAAAATTTGTTTCAGTTTTTTAAGTTTTAAAAAACAGGTTGTAATTTTGTGATTATTCCATCAGTTTCATAATAACACCCGTCACGTTTTACATTTTAAAATAATCAATTTTACCATAATGAAGTTTTTTTTTTTTGGCAAAACAAAGTTAAAACCTGTCACATGTATAAATTGATTTTGTTATCTCAAATTGCCTATCTTTCAGCAACTGCACATACTGATAATTATCACAAGAAACTAGAAGAAATTCAGCAGTTAAAGCTTGTAAACCAATGCTAGCCAAAAAAACTTCGATCGACATTTGTAAAAAATAAAAGCATCGGACTATGTTGGTAGAAAACAAACTCGGCCGATATTTGCCAAAAAATGTACTTTTGGCCGAGGTTGACGAAGGTTATTTTTAGAGGAATGCTTTGAAATCTTAAAATTTAATAAAGTATTCAATCCATATTCAAATAATTGGATTGGATTTAAAATCCAAAAATCTGAATTTGAATATAAAACCAATCCATTAAAATGGACTAAAAGTGGTTTCGATATGATCAATGGATTATGTATTGGTTTTATATAACTGGTTTTTTTTTTGGAAAAAATATAAATTATATTAAACCCAAAATGGTACAACAATAAACGGGGCATACCCCGCAGCTAGAGAAAATCAAAAGTCTCCCTAATACAAGAAGACCTATATCAAGATGCTAAAACAAATGCAACAGGTGCGCTTGTCTATACATAAGAAACTTAATCTTGCTAATAACCTCTACTACAGAAAATTGATAATCTTCAAAAATCAGCTTGTTCCTAGACAGCCAGATGCAGTAGACTGTAATTGCTATATCCAGACAACGTAATTTTCCTTTAACACCTGATGTGGATCTGCCCCTAATTAAAGAGTCAGTAATGCGCTGTAAAGAAGTGAAACGCCTGCGGAAAGGAGCCAAATCACAAATGTGAGCCCAAACTTGGAGAGATTTCCTGCAAGAAGAGAACAAATGAGCATTTGACTCAACCTCATTTGAACATAAAGGGCAGAGGGAACCCTTGTTCAAAAAAGCAACTTTGTCAAGAGTAAGCAGCCGGTTCCTTTTAGCAAGCCACAAAATGAAAGACATCTTAGGGGGGATTGTTGGGTTCCATATAACAGAACACCAACTAACAGTAGACTTGACACCTCTAATGTATTCATAGACTTTGCCAACAAGCAATTGTTCATTGGTGCTCCAAGATTGAATCCTCTTTTTGGCCTCTTCCGTACTTAGCTCTTTGGAGATAATAAAGTCCCTTATTTGAATGATTTTCTTTATCAAAACTGAATCTGATGAAGAAGTATTGTAATTCCACACATCGCTCCCTCTGAAATAGTAATGGTGAACCCACCGAACCCATAGAGAATCTTTCTTACAATGAAAGTCCCACAGGATACGGGAAAGAAGCGCAAGGTTCCAGTCCTTGAGATTAAAAAGGCCTAAACCCCCTTCTTTTTTCGGAGAACAAACTACTGGCCAAACAACCAAGGGCTTGTTTTTGCCAAT
Source organism: Glycine soja (assembly GCF_004193775.1). NCBI lineage: Eukaryota > Viridiplantae > Streptophyta > Magnoliopsida > Fabales > Fabaceae > Glycine > Glycine soja. The sequence continues at coordinate 17,615,280 of NC_041013.1, read as the reverse complement.
ATCCGCTTTGCCCCACAGAAAATTACGGCACGAAGCGTTGATCCGGTCCAGAATAGATTACGGCAAAGGAAAAATCCCCATCCAGAAATTCACAATTCCTTGAATAACTGCTCTGATAAACTTTAACTTACTTACATAAGATAAAAACTTCTTGCTCCATCCCTGAATCAGGCCAGTAATCTTGGAAAGCAAGGGAGCATAATGACATACATCTAATCTAGATGATAAAAGGGGAACACCCAAGTATCTAAAATGGAAGTCACCCAAGCTAAATCCAGTAAACTGCTGAATATGAGAAAGCTCATGAGGCCCAACACCGGCTGAGTATTTGGCAGATTTATCAGAGCAGATGGAAAGCCCTGAAACCCTACAGAAGTGCTGAAGCTTGGCAAACATAGTTGACACAGAAGGGATATCTCCTCTAGATAGAAGCATAATATCATCTGCAAAAGCCAAATGAGATAGCTGAATACCTGCGCAGTTGGGATGAAATTTAAAATTGGCATCATCCTTGAGGATGCTCATATCTCTGGAAAAGTACTCCAAACAGAGCACAAACAGATAAGGGGAGAGAGGATCCCCTTGTCTAAGATCCCGCTGCCCTTTGAAGTGGCCTAAATGGATCCATTGACTGTCACACTAAAGGAAGTGGAAGAAACACATTTCATAATCCAAGTACAGAACTGGGCTGGGAAGCCAATGGACTTAAGCATCCAATCCAAGAATTCCTAGGAAATGGAATCATAAGCTTTATGCAAGTCAATTTTCAGAAGGCATCTCAGATTCTCATAATGCTGGTAACTGGTTTTTTTTAACAGCCCTATTGGTGAATATGTAGTTATGTGAAATCTGGCAGTGATATAAGCATTGTCATATCATACTTTCTTTAAGAATAAGCAAACATTAAAGAATAAAAAAATCCTGCTTTCTTTTTATTGTTATCGGGCGGGTATGATGATGTATTACAGGTTATGCAAAATTATGGAGATAGCAATTTTAATACCATGTCATACTTTTTAATCAAAGGTTTGATTGAGAAGTCTCTATCTATGGCGGGAAGAGAAGTTTTAATCAAAGCAGTGGAACAATCAATTCCTTCCTATGTTTGTTGAAGATTAATCTAGAAAAGTATAGATGTATAATTTGTGGTCCATTATTTAGAGAGTTCTACACCTATGAAGATGTTGTAGTGTGTAGAAACTTTTTGATGGATGTAGAAAAATATTTTATTATCTAAAGTCATAGAAGCACCTAGAACATTATAGAGATGGATGGTAGATGATAGATGAGTCTAGAAGACTCTAGGACTAAGTAGTATAGAAGTGTGTAGAAATCACCTATGTAACTTATATAAAGGCATAAGTTGTAGCAAGCCATGAAATGTAAGTCAAGAAGCTAATAAGCACAATTCAAGTTAAGGTGTCAATTTTCTGAAAACTCATCCTCTTCCTACTCCCATAATTTCTATCATACATTTCTACCATATCCTTTCATAGAAAAAAGGCATAATCATGTCCTATATCCTAACAATGGCATCGGAGTAGTATTGATCCTATGGCCTTTGTTACATCACCTAACCCACCAACCTTCAACTATAACCAAACCTTAGTTCCCATATTTAATAGGGAAGCATATGATTATTGGAGCATCCAAATGCAAACTCTATTCATCTCACAAGACTTGTGGGATGTTATAGAGAATGGCTATCCAGTCCCAGAAAGCCAAGAAGAATTGGCTACGTGGACAACAACAAAGCAAAAGGAGTACAAGCAAAACAAGCAACATGATGCTAAGGCTCTGCTATTCATCCAACAAGGAGTTAGTAGAGAGATCTTTCCAAGAATCATGCAAGCAAAAAATGCAAAGGAGGTGTGGGAGACTCTGAAAAATGAATTTAAAGGCACAAACAAGGAAATTTCTATTAAACTCCAATCTTTGTGGAAGGATTTTGATACATTAATAATGCGGGAAGATGAATCTATACAATCTTTTTTCTCTCGTGTTTCTAATATCTTCAATCAACTTAGAAGTTACGGGGACACGATTGCAGACAAGAAAATAATACTAAAAATATTAAGAAGTCTTCCCCTAAAATATGATCATCTTGTGGCTGTGATAGAAGAATCAAAAGATTTATCTAAACTCACTCTAGTAGAATTAATGGGCTCTTTAGAAGCTCATGAAGCTAGAATGAAAAAATTTGAGCAGCCACTAGAGCAAGCATTCCAATCTAAAAATAATATCTCTAAAAATGATGGAGATAAGAAAAATAACCACGGTAAATTTCCTCAAAAAAGAGGAGGAGCATTTACTAATCGTGGTAAAAGGAGTGGAAAGCAATGGAGTAATAATGCTTCAAGCTCCTATTGCAAATTATGGAAGAAAAATAATCATGATACAAATGATTGTCGATACAAATGCAAAAAGTGCAAAAGGCACCTACACTACGAAAAAGATTGTTTTTACTGACAAAAAGAAGAAGCAAATTTTCTAGAAAATAAAGAATCCCTTGATCATACTTGTACTCTGCTTTATCTTCTCAAGAATCAAGGGATGTATGGTATGTTGATAGTGGTTGTTCAAACCACATGACAAAAAACAAAAGTTGCTTTGTGCAACTAGATGAGACAATAAAATCCAAAGTTACACTTGGTGATGGAAATGTTCAAACAGTTGAAGGAAAAGACACCATTGCTGTTAAAATTCAAAATGGTAGCCAAAAATATATCCATGATGTTTTTTATGTGCCAAGTCTTACTCAAAATCTTCTAAGTGTTGGTCAACTTATTCATAAAAATTATAAAGTCATCTTTGACGATGATAAATGTAATATCATTGAAAAGAAAGGGCCAAATTATTTCTATCAAAATGGCTCCTAATAAAGTATTTCCTCTATTTATACCATTTGGGCAAAACAATGCATTGAAATGTGAGAATATGGATGAGTCCATACTGTGGCACTTGAGGTATGGTCATCTAAACTTTAATGGCCTCAAATTATTAAAACAAAAAAATATGGTGCTTGGGCTTCCTTTTATTTCATCTAACCTTAAAGTTTGTGAAGGTTGCATTTATGGCAAGATGCACAGGTTACCATTTCCAAGAACAACTTGGAGAGCTAAAGCTCCACTTCAATTGGTGCATGATGATATCTGGGGACCATCAAGTACCCCCGGCTTTGATGGAAGAAGATATTTTCTCCTCTTTGTTGATGACTACACCCGAATGATGTGGGTGTACTTCATCCAACAAAAAATTGATGCATTCTCTTGCTTCAAGGAGTTCAAGGCCCTGGTGGAAAAGCAAAGTGGGCATTCCTTCAAAATTTTGAGAACAGATTGTGGGGGAGAATTCAATGGGCACATATTCATAAATTTTTGCAATGATCATGACATTAAGAAGGAGCTGACTATTCGTCACACTCCACAATAGAATGGTGTCGCTGAGAGGAAAAACAAAACCATTGTGGAAATGGCTCAATCGAGCTACAACACAAGAACCTACCAAAGAATCTATCGGCAGAAGCTATTAGCACAACAATATACATCCTCAACCATTCTCCAACTAAAGCAGTCTTAAAGTTTTTGGATGTGTTGCTTATTCGCACATTCCAAAGGATAACTGAGAAAAGCTCGATGAAAAAGGAGAAAAATGCATCTTTGTTGGCTATAGTAACCAATCTAAAGGTTATCAATTATTCAAACCAGATTCAAAGCAGCTGATCATTTCAAGAGATGTCATCTTTGACGAAGGAGCAAGCTAGCAATGGAGTACTGAAGTCAATAAGACGCAAGAAGTAACTAATCTGAGCCCGTGCACACTGCCACCATCACCAACACAACATAACCAACAACACCAGCAAGAAGAAGTAGAAGAAGTCCCACAACAACAACTTCAAAGATTAGGAAGGCCACACAAACCGAATCCAAAGTACGCAAATGTTGGATTTTTTTCCTGTGAACCTCAAAAGTTTGAGGAAGCATCGAAAGAAGAAGTTTGGAGAAAAGACATGGACAAGGAAATCAAAATGATAGAGAAAAATTATACATGGGAGCTCATGCAAAAACCAGAAGACAAGGAGATCATTGGCCTGAAATGGGTTTACAAAATTAAATATAATGAGGATGGAACAATCCAAAAACACAAAGCACAACTTGTTGCTAAAGGCTATTCACAACTGCCAGGAGTTGATTTCAATGAGACATTTGCTCTCGTTATGCGTATGGAAACAATCAGAATAGTACTAGCCTTAGCTGCACAATTGAAGCTACAAGTCTACCAGCTAGATGTAAAATCAGCTTTCTTGAATGGAGAGATTGAAGAAGAAGTCTACGTGGAGCAACCACAAGGATACAAAGTTCAAGGATAAGAAGACAAAGTATATCGCTTGAAAAAGGCGCTTTATGGTCTCAAACAAGCTCCCTAAGCATGGAACAACAAAATAAACAAATACCTCGTCGAGCATAGATTCCTCAAAAGTCCAAGTGAGTCGTCACTATATGTGAAGATGCAAGGTAATCATTTCTTGATTTTGTGCCTATACGTAGATGATTTAATCTACACCGGCAACAACTCACAGATGATGGAAGAATTCAAAAAGGCTATGATGCAAGAGTATGAAATGATCGATCTTGGACTCATGAGATATTTTCTCGGCATGCAAGTCAAGCAAAGACCTGGACAAATATTTATCTCGCAAGAAAAATATGCGGATGACTTACTGAAGAAGTTCAACATGCAAGATTGCAAACCACTTGCCACACCTATGGCGATGAACGAGAAGCTTTCAAAAGATGATGGGCAAAACAAAGTTGATGCAATAGTTTATAGAAGCCTAGTCGGTTCGCTAATCTACTTAACTAACTCAAGGCCATACATCGTACATGCAGTTAGCATCGTGTCTAGATTCATGAGTAACCCAAGGAAAGCACACTTTGCAGCAGCCAAGAGAATCCTAAGATATCTCAAAGACACAAAGGATTTTGGCATTTTGTACGAGGCAGATAGAGACTTTAACTTGACAGGTTATACAGATAGCGACTGGGCAGGAAGCACAGATGATAGAAAAAGCATAAGTGAATATGTGTTTCTTCTAGGAAAGAAAGCAATATCATGGGCGTCTAAGAAACAAATGACAGTTGCTCTATCATCAGCAGAAGCAAAATATTTGGTTGCAATAAGCGTTGCGTGTGAAGCGACATGGCTCAGAAAAATTTTGCAAGACGTACAACAAGACTCCAAGACTCCAACAGTTATTCATTGTGATAATATGTTAGCTATTGCAATGACTAAGAATCCAGTATTCCACAACCGTACAAAGCATATTGAGATTAGAGACCACTTCATCAGAGAGCTCGTGGAACATGGAAAAATCAAAATGGAGTTCTGCATGACTGAAGAACAATTAGCAGACATCTTCACCAAGCCAATTGCAACAGAGAAGTTCATCAAATTCAGAGACATGCTTGGAGTCCAAGACTTTTCTAGATTAAGGGGGAGTGTTGAAGATTAATCAAGAAAAGTGTAGATGTATAATTGGTGGTCCATTATCTAGAGAGTTCTACACCTATGGAGATGTTGTAGTGTGTAGAAACTTCTTGATGGATGTAGAAAAATATCTTATTATCTAAAGTCATAGAAGCACCTAGAACATTATAGAGATGGATGATAGATGATAGATGAGTCTAGAAGACTCTAGGACTAAGTAGTATAGAAGTGTGTAGAAATCACCTATGTAACCTATATAAAGACATAAGTTGTAGCAAGCCATGAAATGTAAGTCAAGAAGCTAATAAGCACAATTCAAGTTAAGGTGTCAATTTTCTGAAAACTCATCCTCTTCCTACTCCAATCATTTCTATCATACATTTCTAACATATGCTTCCATAGAAAAAAGGCATAACCACGTCCCATATCCTAACAATGTCATGAGCCGTTTCATGTTGCCTAAGTCTTTATGCTTACAAATTAAGAGTTTAACTGCAAGGTTCTTTCGAGAAGGGTAATGAGAGTAAAAAGAAGATCCAATGGCTGTCATGGGATAAGCTTGCTAGGCCCAAGATATAAAGAGACCTTGGATTTCTGATCGCAACAACTTTCAATATGGCCTTAATTTCTGAAAAGTGGAGGAGAATCATGTGAGTGGAAAATTCCTTCCTTGCTGCTACTTTGATAGCTAATTATATATCCCTCGTGTTCATCCTTTGCAAGCCAAGGTCATCGAAAACGATAGTTTTTTTGTGGAGAAGCATGATGGGTTGTAAATGGGTTATGGATGAAGGGACCATGTAGAGGATTGGTAATGGCCAAAGTACCAGAATTTAACATGATAAATGGGTACCAAATTTGAGAGGTAACCTTATTTTCTTCCCCATACCTGTTGATGTTAACCCAGAGGCTTATGTAGCCTTTCTTTTCTCTGAAAATGGTACTCTTTGGGATAATGATAAAATCAACGTGTTGTTTCCATCTCAAATGGCCCAAAACATTAGGACCATTCCTCTTCCAGGCCGAAATACCCATGATCCTATTTTCTGGAAGCATACTCAACATAGTAATTACACAATTAAATCAGGTTATTATTTGGCATGAATAAAAATTCTGACATGCAGGTAGAGATCAGTTCGAGGTCAACAGTGAGGTGGAAAGACCTTTGGGATATTCTTGCTACCCCAAAGAGCAGGAATTTTGTTGCAGAGCTTGCAGAAAGATTATTCCTTTTAGACAAGATCTGAACAGGCAAGGGGAATTTGGTTTGCACTTCAGCTTCTATTAGAATTGATCCCTCTGTCTCAAATTTCTCTGACTGGATTAACTCTTGGATTATGTCCAAAGAAGAGTAGAGGCAACAAACTACTTCTTCTGTCTCATATGGGCCATTTTGCAAATTCGCAAAGAAGAAACATAGGGTTTTTTGTGAACAAAAAGAAAATTTTGCAGCAAACTCTGCCAGTAGCAGACTCTCTGTATTACCAGGCTAACAAAAGCACTGATCATAATCACACTTATTAAAAGGTAAAGTGGATTCCACGTCCGAATCATTGCATAAAAGGAAAATTTGATGCTTCTTTGAAAGATAAAAATGTGGTATAGGTTTTTGGGTGATTTTCTGAGACATTCTTTTTGAAATAGACAAACTTCAGATCTATAAGGCTTGGAATCAAAACAAATTAAGTTTCTCTGTTTGCAAGCTGAGTTTCACTAAGAGAATGGGCAACATGGCAACTGATAGATTAGCTAGTTTAGCTATCTCTGGCCTTTAATGAAATGTTTTGGATGGAGGACTATCCCCACCAAATTTCTTCTTATATATTAGCTGGAATCAAGGTGATCAAACTTGAGAGTTTATCTAGATTCGTTGGAGTTTTATATATTCAACTTGTGAACTCAACACATAAACTCGCAAGAGTCTACTTTATATAAAAATAATGATAAAATATCAATAAATAACATACTAATTAAACATTTCAATAATATAATAAAATAAAATAGTAAATCATAAAGTTTAAAATATTTAAATAATCAAGTATAGTAATAATACATCACTACTAGACAATAACTTTAGAGGTTATAGTAGTGATAAATCATTATCATCGAGAGTTTGATGTTATTAGTGAATAAAATTTTGATATTATTAAATGTGGGAATTTTATATTTGAGAATAATACGTTAAATGAAGGTATATTGAATACTAAATAGACACGAAATAATAAAAAATAACTTAGATTTTGGTTTAATTTTTTTAACTTACTAACTCGTTGGCTTGTTTGTAAACTCGAAAGTCTACCAAGTTTACTTAAAGTTTATAGAGTTTAACGAGACTCTACTAAAAAAGAGTTTACTCAAGAGTCAACTCTCAGAGAACAAGTGGACTCATAAACTCGTAAAAGTTAGCAAGTTAATTCAAGAATTTACTCAAAAGTCAACTTGCTGAGTACAAGTGGACTCATTAACTCATAGACTCATAAATAACTTTCATTCATCCGAAATATAACACAATATTTACGTCAAGAAAAAATTGCTATCTCCCTCAAATTGAAATATCAAATTTCTTGAAAATACTCATTTTATTATCAACAAAATTTAAAAATGATAAATTAATCTGTCTTACTATCAGCATTTGAGACATCCACGCAACATGCATGTTTAAATCTAGTTTGATAAAAAAAAATTAGGAACTAACAAAGAGGCATTCGATTTAAGTCGCAGATTCAATAAAAAGTAACAAATTCTAGATACATTGTTATTTCTTCCACGCATGCATTTGTTGAGATTGGAGGTAGGAGACTTTTCTATTCTTTATATCATTTCAGTTTTATTTTATTAATTTTCTTACCTTGGCTCCAACAATGAGTTAGACATTTCATTGAAGGAATATACATCAATATTTCTTGAGGAAGAATTTGGCTTGGTTGGATGAGCTTTTCCTGTATAGAACCCAGGTTGATTTGGCTCGGGTAATAACTTCTCGCCATTCAAGAATAAAGTTACTGATGACATGTTTGGTCTATCCTCAGGTCTTTGTTGTACACATAACAAACCAATATGAATATATCTTATTATTTCAGATGGACAAGCTGAATTATCGACCAAGTCATCCATAAGTTCTGTTGGCCTCTTTTCAATCCACAGTCTCCATGCCTGAAAATGACGTGGAAGCCACAAATCAAAGTTCATTTTCCATATTAAAATTCTAAACAATTAATGTTCATTGTTTTATCGACTTGTTACTATTCCAATATAGATTGCTAAGTTTTTTATACATACATGCCCAAGAAGATTTAGGTGATGGTGTGGGTCATAAAACGCCCTATTCTTCTTCCCACTGATTATCTCTAGCACAATCACACCAAAGCTGAAAACATCAGATTTGACTGAGAAAGATCCATGTACTACATATTCAGGAGGCATATAACCACTGCACAACAAAACAAGAGTTCACAATCAAACTATAAAAGTAGTTACGGAAAGAGAAGAAAAAAACAATATAGAAAAACTTACTATGTTCCCATTACTCTATTTGTATTTGCTTCATCTTGATCTAACCCAAATGTCCTAGCCATACCAAAATCTGATATTTTTGGGTTCATATTACTATCAAGAAGAACGTTACTAGTTTTGAGATCCCTGTGAATGATCTTTAGTCTAGAGTCTTGATGAAGATAGAGAAGTCCTCGAGCAATTCCACCAATAATTTCAAATCGCTTAGTCCAACCTAATAATGTGTGCCTTGTTGAATCTGACAAAGTTCACTTCTAAATAAGCTTGACAACTATTCTATAGTTTTTTATAAGAAAAAGAAAAGGATTAGATTGTGAAAAATCTCCAACCAAAAATAAAGTAATCCAAGCTTCTATTTGGCATGAATTCATATATCAACAATTTCTCATCTTGTTGGATAGAACAACCAAGAAGCTTTACGAGATTGCGGTGTTGAAGTTTTGCAATCAACATGACTTCATTTTTGAATTCATCCAAACCTTGTCCAGAAGTTTTAGAAAGCCTTTTGACTGCAATCTCTTGCCCATCTGGCAATATGCCCTGATAATGATTTTGGAAAGATTGAGATTATTTGATGAAGAATGAGGACTTAGATTAAATTTAATTTTCTTACCTTGTACACGGATCCAAAGCCGCCTTGTCCCAATTTTTCACTTTGCGAAAAGTCATTTGTGGCATTAGAAATGAATGAAAAATCAAATGTTGGTAAATCAATATCCTTCTCACTCTTGTCCTTCGAGTAATTTGTTACTGTGCTCAAAATTATTAGCAGAAGTTATGCAATAAAAAATATAAATAGAAGATATTATCTTTGTCATTTGTGACAATAATGAGAATTTAAATAGAAATGAAGATGAGTTACTTTCACGTTCCTCTAATGACCTATTTAAATTAATATAATAAATATGTTAGTTTTTAATTATTGTAAATTCACTAGACTTTTTGAGTTTTTAAATTTTTTTAGTTTAAAATGCTAATCCAATTATTGAAAATAATGATTGTTGTTTCTTCAAAATATAAAAAGTAAAATAAGAAGAAAAAAAACTTATCACTCTAGTAGCATGTGAAAAAAAACTAAAAGTTTTAAGTTTGTCTTCTTTGTTAATGAGTCTCTCACATCATTTGATAATTTCAATAACTTTTATCAATAACATTTTTCTCGCACTCCTCATATAATAAATACTAAAATTGGTCTTTGGTGATAATCTTGACATTAGTAGATTAAGTTACAGATTTTAGTCCAAATAAAATTTATACTATTAATATATATGATTCAATAAAATATATCATACCTTTCTATACATGAGTAATGATACATAATTTTATTTTATTTTAAACATCTTATTACATCCTTCATTTATTTTTATTTCTTTCTTCATATTATCTCATAAATCTAAAAATACTTATAATTTTTTTCTCTCTTTTTTTTTTTTCTCTAATTAGGTGTTAATAGCATTGTCGGTATTCATCTATCCTTTTTCTACATATATGGATAAAAATACATAAACACTTATATGTTATTAGACATCTTGAGAAAGAGAGATACGCGAAAGAAGTATAGATAAAATAGTGCATATAATTTGATAGAAAGAGAAAAAAATAAGGATATGAATTAGATCGTTTTATATATTGGTGTCTATATATCATTACTCGTGAGTAGAGCTGTAGGTAAATATTTACCAGCATTGTTCCTCCTATTTCTGCAGATAAAATAAGAACTAATCAACAGAGCCCCACAAATTGCAGCAATGGTGGAAGCAACAATCGTTGGTGTGTTCCTCTCGTGCCCATCTTCAGGTTCTTAAGGGTTGGAACGATTAAAAAGAATAATATAAAATTAGTGTGATCTTAGACGGCATTTGCGAAGTTGCAGTTGAAATGAGAAGATTATAGTTGATAGTGCTTACCTGACTCTGAAGCAGACATCCTGATATGTAGACCTTGCCCACCCGTTTCAAATTGTCTCATGTCAATGAGATCTCCATACCACATGACACAACCACTACCTGCACCTCTTATGTCTGAATTACTGTAGGCCATACAAGAACAATTATTCAAGCACTTCACTCTGCATTCCTCCAGACCAATAGTCTTATCCAACCAAGTCTGTGTAGTATCAGGAACTTTAAGGCCTTCAAATTTGACAAACCCATCTTTATGTTCGCCGTTGCAACTTAACGGTTTATTGCGGACACATCCTTGACTCCAATCAGATGAAGCCCATGCTTGTGGTGACTTTGGACTAAACCCTTTCAAACACTGGCATCCTTGTGTCTGATTAATAATGCAATTCCCATAGGCTCCACAGAGACCATAATTGTCACAAAACTCTTTCGGGTAGGATCTATGCATCGTCCAATTATGATCACCCTCCAACCATACATAGCGATAAACTATACCTGTTTGGTTTACTACAGTTCTTTCAATGACAAAATTATTTAGAAGGCTAAACGTGAAGTAAATCTCATCTTTATTGCTTACAAAGTTGTAACCAAAAATAGTATTATTCTGTAGATAAGGTAATCCACTGAAATATAGGCCATTCCAAGGTCCAGACCGGTATACCTTTTTCTTTCCTTTCATTACATAAAGCTCAGGATAGTTATAGAGTTCTAAAACCCGATAAATGTCTCCAGGGGATGGATCATTTGGATTCTCCCAAGAAGTTAGTTTCCACTCATGACCAGTTCGGATGTTCCGTCCCAACTTCATCCCTGGCAAGAGTGTATCAGATGGATAGTCAAAGCTTTGCCACAAACACACTTCTGGGTCTGTTTCTTCCTCGTTTTTTATCACAAGATTGCCACTGTCCAAAAGCACTACTACAGGATTCTGTGCTTGTTTGTGAGAGTTGTTGGTGTACCAGACAAGATACGCATTTTGGGTGAGAACAAGATTGCCTGTGCTGTTGAGTGTTATGATACCTGAGGAATCATTGATGGGGTTGGCCTTATTAGCAACCCAAACAACTGTCTGGATTGGGATGTTCTTGTACCAAATACCCACATAACGTTTCTGGGAATAACCTGGACTGAAAAAACCAAATTCGAACTTTCCACCTTTTGACACCAAGCTCACCCCGTCACTCATAGACTGGAGGACGTTCATGGAATCATTTGCTATGGAAATTCTGAGAGAGGAAACAAGTATGTAAGCAACCATAATCATGAAAGAAAGAAATTTCATTGTGGCAGAGCTTTGGTATTTGGATATTGATCTATGGATCGAGTATAAATAATGGGAAAGTTAGTATGTATAAGCTGAGAGTATTCGATCTTTGTTACGTCATTCTTACTTGGCCTTGATGTCATGAGCGTAAGGTGTACCCCATTTTCTTTGGTGTTAATTTTTAGATTATGATATCTTTTAGATTGACGATAAATTACTTATTTTTGTTTTAAATCTCTAATAAAAAAATTTGTTGCATTAGATTGATGACATATCCTTCTTTTTAATTCATGTTATCAATTAAGTAATATAACATCTTATGAATATTTTTTTTAATATAATCAATAGTTCAAATAATGTCATCTAATGACTTAACTGAGACGAAAGGAAAATTAAGAATTTGATATATCAGACTTCAATACAATAAACAAAAGTTATTAAATTTATTGATCATTTAGCAAGTAACTAAAATATATTTAAACTTATTTTATATATGTTCCAAATTAACTCTAATATTTGGTTTCATTTATTAGATTTTTTTTGTTTTGTAGATCAAACAGACCAAATGGATTTCTAATATTCTTAAAAGATTAGAATATAATAATGTGATATTATATATCAAATTAAATATAAATAATGCTAAAATGTGTTTATCTTTTTTAATAAATACTTAAATTTTATATTTTCTTCTTAATAAAATAAATCTAATTTTTTCTTCTCATAAAACAAAATATATATTTTTTTATTATTGACACTTTTTTTAGTCCCGGACAAATTATGGATTTTGTGTGTATGAAGAAGAAAACACAAAATTCAGTTATTTAACATATTTTAGCCTATAAACAATATTTTAGGAGTTCAAGTGCAGGTAAAGTCCCACATTAGGTAGGAATGGAAAGATTGAACACCACATAAATAAGGATAAGACTCATAAATTTGAGCCTTAAGATTTGAGTGCGATGTCCAACTTGCTTACATATCATTGGTGAAAATAATTTTGATTTTTATTCCTTTCGAATGCACAACAATTACTATAAGCATATATAACCATAGTTAAGCTCTTGAGTGATATCGTTCACTTATATAATTTAGTCATGGCCCACTAATTAAATTTTTCCGGTGTTTATCCTCTCATTTTCTTAGCGTAACCGGAATTTATTTCTAACCTAAAGAAAATAACGAACAATGGAAGGAAATACGTTTTAGTATCATTACTCTTTGATTAAAGCATGCAGGTAACAACTCAGTGAAAATTTTGACACTGTCAAAGCATGTCATTATCATTATGTCAGTCTAATTAAGTGAAGGTGTGGGCGAGAAAAACAGGTTTTAAATTGCAATCTTTTCAAATTTTCCTACCTAAGAGTTTTGGACACTACTGACTTTATTCTCATGTTTAGGTATGAAGGATAAAAACAGGTTTTAAATTGTAATCCTTTCCACTTTTCCAACCTAGATAAAAGTTTTGGACACTACTGGGTTGATTCTCGTTTTTAACAAGTATAAGATTTAGTGACAAATATATAACAAATTTTTATACATAGCTTTTTGTGGTTATATATATATATATATATATATATATATATATATATATATATATATATATATATATATATTTGTGAAGTTGTTAAAAAAGGTTGATATACTATCTTAATGTTATTCTGATTTTATTCTCTCGTTTCCTTAATTCCCTATAAAAAAAATGTCATTATGAGAGATTTCAGGACAGATTTCAAATAATTTTTGGACAATTCTCCCACAGATTTCATCTGGAAAATGAATTTTAGACAAAATATAATCTGTTGTAAAAGCCTTTGTTGCATGCAAATTAAACTATTCTGTCGCAAATTTTGTCTGAAAAAATTTGAATGAAATTTGAGATGGATTTCAAACACAAACAGGTCAAGATTTATGATATTCTTCGAGTGAATTCCCAACAATTAAAAGACCAATTTACCTTGTTATTTTTATTTATGAATGTAGAAGAAATTAGATTTCGAACAAATTTGTGAGTATTTGACACCAATTAATATCAAAATGAAGCAGCTACAAAATCTCTTATTGACAAGTTATCGACAACAATCTTTTAAAGTTACAACTTGGGATATGACGCAGACGACAATAACGTCAATACATTCGCAGATCATAGATGAGCATCTAGCAACAAATACATTAGTTTATAACTCAGAAAACACACAAACAAACAATTGGTGTGCAATCTACTAATATTCACAAAACAGGTATGTTTTCCCATTGTTCTGAACACAAATATTAAGCATTATGCCTTCTAAGTCCACAGCTTAGAAGAAATTAAAGTATTGCTAACAAAATTTTTGTTACTATAGATAATTCTTGTCTCTAATACTTATGCAATTATAATTTTATTGATATTTTCTTAAAAAAGAAATAACACGTAAATTGCTTTGTCACTACTGTTAATTAAGTTTTTCTCCAATCCCTGAGTTGAGTCTTCTTTGTCCGTCTTCATAATAGGTTTTTTCTTCATGCCAAACTTATTTCCTTAACACACAAGGAGAATAAAGAGAAGGAAAATTAGAGAACCAATAGTAGCTAAGGAAAGAAGTCTTTAAATGTCAAATTCAATAAAAGACACCAGAATATCTTGCAATTGAAACTGCAAGCTTTAACACAATTATTCTAAACAGATTCTAATTGATCAACTTTCTTTGATATCTAGCAAGTAGCAGTAGAAAAGAATGACAGATCTTCCTTTATGAATTTGGTGAAGTAAAATGTCATGACATTCACATGAATTAACCGAACTAAGGTTGTTTCTTTTAATTAATAATTTTGAGTTTAAGGATATGCAATTATATTAAATATTAAAGAAAGAATTTTGTTGTTCACATTATTTTTATTTGAATAGAGCAAAATTATCTTTAACAAAAGATTCATGTAGTCTATATCATAAAAATTAATAAATTAAGAGAAAAAGTTTTAAGTTTACAAATAGGAAGATTGTTTTCATCTTTAAATTTCTTTTTAAATAAAAAATGTACTTCTCTCTCCTTTCTTGAGCCACATGCATTGTAGTTACCATTTGACCATCTCCGTTGCATCACAACCTGCAAATTTGAGAACACACAATTCATATTGAGAATGCCAACCCAATGGAATCAAAACTAAGTTTCAGATTATATGTCAGATGTTCTTACCAAAATTTGGAACCAGGACACGCTAGGGTAGATGCGGCGAGAGTGGGTCCCAGACTTCACATGTCAACTTAGAGAGACACATTTGTTAGAAAGACAGGACGGGGGACCAGAAAAACAAAGGACTCCGATACTCAAGTGAAAATATGAATTTGGAGAAATCAGCAAATATATGTGTCTCAGAACAAGAATGCTTAAGCTCAAAGTGTGAGCGAATATGTTGTGTAAAGGGTTCAATAGAACCTGGTATTTATAGGAGTGAATTGTAGCTACGAGTCCTTGTTTGTAGGGTTGTTATAGTCTTTGCTAATAATTGTCGGCTTGTAGATAATAGACGAGAGCTTTAAATAATGTTAGAGATAAACTGTAGCTTATAGATAAAAGTTAGAAGATAATCGTACCTTGCAGATAATATGTGACTTTATATATAATTAATTACTTGCCGATAGATAAAGATATTCAAATATATTTGAATATTAATAGGTTAGGGATAACCTGTTAGTTGGAGAGTCTGACAGCAAAGGGTGGAACGTCTGCACTCCTGATGTAGGACTAACGTGGAGAGTGGACACGTGTCATAGAGTGTCATGTAGGATGTCACGTGTATTTTATGGGTCCTAAACAGTACACCACATTAACGTGATGATATATACCCAAGTTTTTTAATTTTAACATTTTGACAATTTAACTAATGCTTAATTTAAACAATTGCTTTCATAAAAATATTAAACAATTGGAACTTAATTTAAATTGAAGGCTCTTGTTTATTTTACAGCAACGGACTAACGGATTCTATTTCAATGGGATAGTTTCCTTTGAGAAACTGTGTGAAGGTTTTAATGGTAAAAATTGGTTATACGATGCATTTCCCGTTCCTCATAATGCTCTTAGATCTTTTTCCACTCAGCAAAGAACATTATGTTTTTTAATCATCATTAGCGATATTGCCTTTGCCTTCCATGCATCGTTCTCCATGATCCGAAGCCGTCGAGAATGCCTATTTGAGACACAGCGTATTGGCTTTGGGTGAGCACGTTCACTCTAATTCCAAAAAAACTTTCTGGGTGCAGCACTCTCTGAGTCTCTCCACGGTTGCAAAATTATAGTACCGGATTGGTGTGGCTAGGGTGTGGGGAAAAATGAGAGAGAGGAGGGAGAAAAAGTCAAAAGCTGATAAATATCAGACATTGGCACACGCTAATAAATACAAGGCACTGACAACAAGTAAGAAGACTTCAAAATGAAGATCATTTTTTGGAATATATGTGGAATTGAAAACATAGATTGAAGGTTAATTGATAAGAAGCTCTGTGATGACAATAAACCTGATTTTTGTTTATTTTTTAGCAATGATGGATCTTACTGAATTCACTACTTCTCTTTCGAATCACGTAAACATGAAAGTTTTTTCAGCAAACAACACGAGTACTAAAGTGCCAATATTTGGTGCTTATTTGCCAACCATTTGGACCCTCAAGTTTTAGCCTCATCTATCAATTTGTGGCTTTCTCCTTTTCTCCATCACAACAACCAAAACTTGTTTGTTTGTTGTGGTCTATGTCATTACTAACTTCTCACCATTCAAAGAATAATATCCAAAGCACAAGCATATAAATGCCAAGCATTGACAACAAGTAAGAAGCCTTTGAAATGAAAGTAAGAAAAAAATATAAAATAAAAGGGCAAAAGATGAAAAGAAAGAAATATATATGTACTTACCAAAATCTGAAGTTGACTGATGTTAAAGTCAATGTAGCCAAGATGAGTTCCACGATCTTACACACCGGACTGTAGGTACTCTTTTTTAAGAGGACATGAGAGAGGACCTGGAAAGAAAAGGACTATGAAACTAAAGTAAGTACGTGAGTTGAGAATGGAATGAAAAGGGTGAGATAGAACCCGGTATTTATAGAGTAGAGTATGTGTTTCGGGTACTTGTTTGTAGGGATTGCTATCATGATGTAACAACCCTTGGAGATAATTCCTAGCTTATAGGTAATAGCTAGTAGAAAATTTGTGGCTTATAGATAACTCTTCTCTTATAGATAATTAAGTACCTGTTACTTGATAAAGGAGTTGTAACATTATCGTTAATATTCAAATATTGTGATATTTAAGAGATAACCCATCGGCCCAGTAGCCCGACTGCTAAGGGCAATGTGTTTGTGCTCTTATGCCAGGGTTGACATGGAGGGATGACGTGTGTATTGGAGCGCCATGTCACTTATCACATTCATTTTGTGGACCCCGGACTATACATAATCCCCCCAAGCTCTATGCCAGCTTGTTGGCGAAAGAGATTGTCTGGTGTCAAGGGTAGTAGTTCTAACAAGTAAGAGTGTCACGAGTTTGTTGAGCCCCTCCAGCCTGGACAATTGTTGTTTGGGTTGCTTCTCCAAGTAGGAGGAAATGCTTTCTGTTTTGCAGGTGAAGTTAGTCATGCCAAGTGAGTAGAATCCTTGCATTTGACAATTCTTCCCTTTTCTGACTGTTGGAGAGTGCATTGAAGATAGGCGTTTCGTATTTCTTTTGTTGCGTGCAAGTACAATGCATGCGTGTTACTATTGCATTCATGCCACTAGAGGAGTGTGCACGTACTGGAGACACAATATGTACGTTAATGAGAGTGCATCATGGTGCAAATTTTTAGGGCATCATTTTAGCTCCAGCCAATTATTGAAGAGTAATGCCTCCACTTAAATGGAGTGTACGTTTGGTTTTTATCTTCACCACTTTTAAATTTTTACTACCTCTTTTGTAATCTCCTTGCATTCTGCTCATGGTCTTTGTGATTTCCCTTTCTCCTTTGATTGTCTTCCTCACTTTAAGGTACACTTCCCCTCCACTGTGTCTTTCATTTCTAATTCTTCCATGGGTATAGGCGAAAGTGATTTTGGGGGTTTGATTCAGCAACCCCTAGTGGAACGCGAGGTCGTTCCAATTAGTGATTCCTTGACAAAGGAGATAGGTTAGTGAACTCATGTCGTGTCAGTGGTGGGGGTACTTCTCATCCCTGTAGAAGAGAGCGACCTTCTTCTGCTCCTATGGACAAGGAGCCCATTCATCTAGAGGAATGTTAGGGTTCTCCCCTAACAAGCGTAGCCTCAGTGTCGGGTCGCCTTTGTCCCCTCCCGTAGTTGTTGGCTATGAGTGGGTAAGGGTTGATGTCCTAAAATACCATTTTTCCATCATTTCTACCATGAGTGTAGCTTCTATGGAGCATCAACTCAAGTTATCCAACCTAGAAGACTCTTATAAAATGTTAGTCCAGGCTTGCAAGAACGATGATTTTTCCTTTATAAGGGCAGTGATGGGTGTTCCACTCTTCTTAATGTGTCGTTGTCTTTTTGAAGTCATGAGTCTAATTCTTCCCTTGGATTCCTTTCAATAGGCCTTACTGGAGGATTTGATTGTGGCACCTTCCCAACTTCACCCCAATAGTTAGGCAATGCTAAGGGATTCGAGGTCATATGCCCATTTTTCAACATATGACCTAGTGTGTCATGTTTCTATATTTCTTTCAAATGAAGTTGACAGGGAAAATACGTTGGGTTTCCATCAACAGTGTGTTCAAGAAGTTATTTGAGTTGGACTCGAACATGTTTCGTTGGTTCAAGGATCGTTGATTGAGGCCGTACTCGAATCAAATAAACATTAAAAATACAGTATCTAGGAAGTGATCCTAGGTCGTCTCCCAACAAGCAATGGTCAACCAAACATTCATAACATATAGTAAGAAAACAGTAACGAATTGGGGGGGGGGGGGGGGGTTATTTGTTTTTGTAAATTAAACAACAAGTAAATTTGAATTAGAAAATAACAGAATTAAAACATGTTGTTTCCCCTTGATTCACAAGCAAGTCTCTTATCCTAGGTTACGAGAATTTATCCTTAATCAGTTCAACCCCTTAATTCAACCCTAAACTAAATTACTAAGAGAAAATTAACATAAGGCTGCCATTATGTGATTAAGCAACACATACACCAATTAATCATGAATGAAACTGATCATTAAGCATGAACATAAATTAAGTGCAGAGACAATTAATCAAGCACTAAGCATGCATGGATTAATAGCAACAAATACAGAGTAATTGGTGAAGAGGAAAAACTGATCAGAATTCAATAGTAATAACAAAACCTCAAAGAGAGTTGTGCTTGATCCTCAAGAGAAAACAACGCTGGAGATTTAGTCTTCCATTAATCAGTAGAAAACGAAATTATAGATTGAAGCAGAAACAAAATTGCAGAAAACAAATTTTATTCTACGTGAACAGTGCGCATGAACAGTAAAAACTGGAATTCTAAAATCCTAAAATTATTCTCCTATTCCGAAAACTCTCCAAAACTAAAACCTTGGTGCTGTTATATAGATCCTCAACCCCAAAGCTTACAAATCTGTTTTAAGTCAAAGCCCATAAATAAAATAAAATTTAGAGAAGATAAGATAAGATTGGATGAAATAAAATCTGGATAAGATAAGACTGGATGAAATAAAATCTAGATGAAATAAAATCTGGATAGGATAAGATTTGATAAAATAAAATTGTCTGCTCTCTTCAAGTCCAAGCCCAATTCCGGATTCAAGCCTAATTGATTATAATTCTCCTGAAATTAAATTAAAAACACAAAATTAGTCAAGTAGGTCCAAATGATAAAACTGCATAATTAATTTGACAATTAAGGCTAATCAGTAATTAAAATGGTGACAAAAAGGGTTAAGAAATAGGAGAAAATAATGACACATCAAATCCCCCCACACTTAGGCTTTTGTACTCCTGGACAAAATCAAAAAGCAAAGCAAGGAACAAATCTAGAGACATTAAAGAGAAACAAACAAACACAAAAAGAATTACATATTTCTCAATGAATCTCAAGGAATGAAAGGAATGGGCAACATCCAACACGTACAAAGTTAAAGAATCAAGACAGTCATGAAAATCATCCAAGCATCTTACACATCGAAAGATAGTCAATCAGCTCAAGAATGAAAAGTGATAAAGCCTCATAAGATATGCACTCTATCTCTCAAGTGTCTAGGCTACTGTTTACTCTCAGAGCACCCATGAAAACAAACACCACATAGACTTGGCAAGACTCTAAAATTGACAACCACATCACAAATACATGCATATGAGGATCAAAAGGTCTTTTAAGGTTGTAATGGGGCCAAGGATAAGGTAGAGGAAAGTATGGGATAAGTAGCTAAAACCCAAAGGAATAGAGGAGCAATGGGGAATAAGTGGGAAGTAAGAAAAAGTAGTAAACCCCAAATCCAAAATTAAAAATTAAGCATAAAAAGTAAACCCATAACAAAATCAACCAAGTCCTCAAACCAATCCAAGTCTTCAAACCAAGACCTCATTTAATCAACTTTATTCCTTTTTTTCTTTTTCTTTTTTTCATTTTTTTATCTATTTTTTTCCATTTTTTTAACGTGAACAGTAGCAATTGAAAGCAATTGAAAAATAAAGCAACAATTAGGAAATATATGTATATACATCAAGCATGGCCAAAATACATCAACAAGCATGGCCAACAAAAACATATCATCCAATGAAACATACCCCCCCACACTTATTCCCAAAACAATTCCAAAGCTCCAAAATTCCTTAAGGGTAGGGTGAGATCATGGTTTTTCACTCAAGGCTTGTAATGAGCTTCAAAACAAAGAAAGGGGAACATAGGCTCAAAGGGGCTATCAAAGGAATTAATTCAAGGTAGGCTCATTTGGCTAGAGGCTTATAAGAACAAAATTTTTAAATCATCTCCCAACATGCATGTGAAGCAAGAAGTATCAACAAGAGTCAAGCCAAGGCTATTGTGCAAGCAATCAATAGGGCAAAACACACCGAATAAAATAGATGATGATGACTCAAATTCTCACCAAGGGTAAATCTATCACTTCCAATTCGAACTTTCAAAACTAACTTGACATGCAGAGAAAAACAAGGATTTCAATTTACAAAATGCCAAGAAACTCCTATTTCAAAAACAATTACCCATTACATATACATAACCTATAATTCAAAGAGAAACATGCAATGTTGTACACAAAATTATAAAACCAAAATAACAAAATTATAAAACCAAAATAACATCTCGCCCCCCCCCCCCCCCCCACACTTAAACAACACATTGTCCTCAATGTAGCACAATTAGAAGATCAAGAGCAATCAAAACAATCAATAAATTTGGACAAGTGCAACAAAAGTAAAGAAGGATACAAAAAAATAAAACTCCCTAAGTCATGACGGAAGAGAAGTAGGGTGAAGTAAGGAGGTCTCCTCCACCACTACATCCACCAAGGAGGGATTTGTGAGGAATGGTTTCAGCTAGTGTCCATTGTCCTTGAAGCTCTTATCTGTGGATTCACTTTTGATCTCAATTGTACCATAAGGAAAAACATTAGTCACCATAAAAGGACCAATCCACTTTGACCTCAACTTACCACTCATGAGTCCGAGCCTAGAGTTATACAATAAAACTTTCTGTCCAACCACAAAGTCCTTCTTAGCTATCAAGATATCATGGAACTTCTTGGTCTTCTCCTTGTAGAATTTGGAATTCTCATAGGCTTCCAAACGGATCTCATCTAACTCACTTAGTTGCAACTTCCTTTCCTCTCCAGCCTGATCAATAGAGAAGTTGCAAGTCTTTACATCCCAGTAGACTTTGTGCTCTATCTCTACATGAAGATGACATGCCTTGCCAAAGACAACCCGATAAGGAGACATTCCTATGGGTGCTTTGTAGGTAGTCCTATGCGTCCAAAAAGCATCATCCAGCTTAGTGCTCCAATCCTTTCTGTTCGGCTGCACAATCTTCTCCAAGATCCTTTTTATCTCCCTGTTTGAAATCTCAGCCTACCCATTAGTTTGGGGGTGGTAAGGTGTGGAAATTCTGTGCATGACCCCATACTTTTTGAGCAAGGCATACATGGATCTATTACAAAAATGGGTGCCTTGATCACTAACGATGGCTCTAGGGACTCCAAACCTGCAAAACATATTAGATTTAATTCCACAACAACCTTAGCATCGTTAGTTCTGGTGGGTTTGGCTTCCACCCATTTTGAAACATAATCAACAACAAGGAGAATATAAAAAAAACCAAAAGAGACAGGGAAAGGCCCCATAAATTCTATACCCCAGACATCAAACACCTCATAGAACAACATGAGTTGTTGAGGCATTTACTGTCGCTATGAAAGTGAGTCGTTTGCTCTCTGACAAGGCTCATAAGTGCTACAGATTCTCCACGCATCCTTGAAGGTGGTGGGCTAATAGAAACCATAGTCAAGCACCTTGCGAGCTATCCTCTGTATGCCAAGATGGCCACTTGGTGCGGATGAATGACAGAATTGCAGAACCGAGTCGATCTCATGGTCTGGAATGCATCTCCTAATAACCTGGTCACTGCATAACTTCCACAAATAGGGGTCATCCCAAATATAATGCTTAGCATCGCTCTTAATTTTATCATTGTAAGCTTTAGATGCTAAGGGAGGAAAAAAAGAAGCAACCAAATAATTCACAATATTAGCAAACCAGGGAGTGGGGAAGGAATCAGAAATACTATATAGAATGTACAAATGGTCATCCGAAAAATCATCTTGAATGGGCAAGGCCTCAAACGCACGCCCAATCCTACTCAGGTGGTCACCCACGAGGTTCTATGCACCACTCCAATCACGGATTTCCAAATCAAACTCTTGGAGCCAAAGCATCCACCTGATCAATCTAGGCTTTGATTCAGCCTTCTTTAACAGATACTTCAGAGCTGCATGGTCAGTATAAAAAATAACATGAGTACCAAGTAAATATGAACGAAATTTCTCAAGAGCAAAAACTATCGCCAATAGCTCCATCTCTGTGGTAGTGTAATTTGCTTGGGCAGCATCCAAAGTTCTGGAAGCGTAGTAGATCACCTGAGGCAACTTGTCAATCTTTTGAGCAAGGACAACCCCCAATGCGTAATTGGATGCATCACACATTAGCTCAAATGGGGTTGTCCAATCAGGTGCCTGAATGATAGGGGTGGTAGTCGCCGCATGCTTGAGGCAATCAAAAGCCTTTTTGCACCGATCATCAAAATCAAACTCCACCTCCTTTTGCAGCAGATTGGATAGTGAAAGGGCACTTTGCTAAAATCCTTGATAAAGCACCTATAAAACCTTGCATGACCAAGAAAAGAATGAACCTCTTGCACGCAAGAGGGGTAAGGCAATTGTGAAATAACATTTATTTTTGCAGGGTCTACCTCTATGCCCTTACTGGAAATTATATGCCCTAAAACTATACCTTGTTCTACCATGAAGTGACATTTTTCAAAATTCAGCACAAGGTTAGTTTCAATGCATCTACTAAGAACTCTATCTAGACTATCCAAACATGTATCAAAAGAGGATCCATAAACAGTAAAATCATCCATAAGCACCTCTATGCAACTCTCTAAAAAGTCACTGAAAATACTAAGCATACACCGCTGGAAGGTACCAGGGGCGTTGCATAGGCCAAAGGGCATCCTCCTATAGGCAAAAGTGCCAAAGGGATAGGTGAATGTGGTCTTTTCTTGATGCTCAGGAGCAATATGAATTTGTAAATGACCAAAAAAACCATCAAGAAAACAGTAATGAGACTTACCTGCCAAGCACTCAAGCATTTGATCAATGAATGACAGGGGAAAATGATCTTTTCTAGTCACCTGGTTCAGCCTCCTATAATAAATGTAGACTCGCCAGCTGTTCTGCACTCTTGTGGGGATAAGCTCATCCCTTTCATTCTTCATTACTGTGAGACCTGTCTTCTTAGGGACCACTTGGACTGGACTCACCCACTGGCTGTCAGAAATGGGGTAGATGATTCCAACTTGTAAGAGCTTGGTCACTTCCTTTTTCACCACATCTAGAATAACGGGGTTGAGCCGTTGCTGTGGTTGCCTCATTGGCTTAGCTCCATCCTCTAAAAGTATCCTATGCATGCAGGTAGATGGGCTAATACTAGGAATGTCTGCTAAAGTCCATCCAATGGCCTTCTTGTGCTTCTTGAGAACTAGCAACAACTTCTCCTTTTACTCAGCAACAAGGGAAGCAGAGATGATCACTGGAAATTTTTCCTTGTCCTCCAAGTAAGCATACTTGAGGGTTGCTGGTAAGGGCTTCAACTCTGGTGTGGGTGGTGACTGAAGAGTGGGAGGAACCAGGGTAGGAGAAGAAGAAGGTTCCTCAGCCTGTACCTCATAAAGCAAGTCAGAAGTATATGTACTTCCTGCAACATGGTTAGTGCATTCTGACTCTAAAAAATCAACATCAAGAGGTACAACACCCAGAAAATCAAAACCAGACTCTAATTCAAATTCACTCACAGCATAAAAATCAAATACAGGATCAAATTCAAACTCAGATTCAGATTCAATGCATAAGGAATGACAAGTATGTAGATCAGATAAAAATGGATGTTTTCTACCATGAAGAGAATCAAAATCAAACATATAATCATCAACAATCTGATCAATTATCTTAGCACGAAAAATAGAATGATCCTCAGATAGATGTTTCATGGCATCAAGAATGTTAAAATGAACAACAATATCACCAAATTCCATAGACAATGTGACAGCATAAACATCTATCTTGGTTCGGGCTGTTTTCATAAATGGTCTGCCTAAAATAATTAGAACTGAACCATGGGAAAATCCCTCTTCCATATTAAGAACATAAAAATCAACAGGAAAAATAAGTTCACCAACCCGAACCAACACATCCTCTATGAAACCTGTGGGGTAGGCAACACTTCTATTTGCCAAATGAATCACCACATCTGTAGATTGCAAAGGTCCAAGAGATAAAGAATCGAAAATGGGCAAAGGCATGACACTAACTGATGCTCCTAGATCTAGCATGGTGTTCTCAAATTTATTGTTCCCAATAATGCAAGGTATACAAAAAGTACCTGGGTCCTTACATTTCTCAGGAATGTGAGGAACATATTTACCTATCAATGCTGACACATTTCTGCCCATGCTAATCTGTTCATTGCCTTTGAGCTTCCTTTTGTGGGTGCACAACTCCTTTAGAAACTTGGCATATCTTGGAATCTGCTTGATGGCATCTAGCAGAGGTATGTTCACCTCTACTTTCCTGAAGGTCTCCAAGATCTCCTTTTCCACTTCTTCCATTTTTTTGTTTGGAATTGCTCTAGGTGGAAATGGAAGAGGTATAAGAGGCCGCAGTAAGTCAGAATTACTAGAAGAAGGTCCACCTGCATGAAAATTTTTGTTAGGAAGCTTTCTCTTTTGTGTAACTATCTCATCCTTTTTTCTAGGTCTAGAATGAAGCTTGACAGGTTCAGGTGCAGGTGCTGCTACTGGTGGAGGCACTTGAATTTGGTTGCCAGACCTCAAGGTGATGGCACTCACATTTTTCAGATTCTACACAGTTTGTGAAGGCAATTTGTCAGAATTTTGGGACTGAGCTTGGTTCAACTGAGTAGCCTTCTGCCCCATCTAATTTGTCAAACTCTGAATGGTGGCTCTTGTCTTTTACTGAAATTGCATATTCTGGATGGTCATTTGCCTCACTAACTCTTCTAAGGAAGGTTAAGGAGGAGCCTCAGTTGCTTGTTGTCTTTGTTGTGACTGTTGTTGTTGTTGCTGCTGTATTGGAGGAGGAACATATGGCTTCTTTGGACCCGCAACATTCTGGAAAGGAGGGACAGACTGTTGTTGTTGTGGAGGAGTTGCCCATCTCAGATTTGGATGATTTCTCTAACCTGGATTGTATCTGTTGCTTGAAAGATCATAATTATTCTGCTGTTGTTGGTTTTGCTGCTAAGGGGGTCTATTATAAATGTTTGCAGCATAAGCTTCAAGTTGCTCATTGACTTCAGATTGCTACAAAGAAGGACATAGATCGGTATGGTAATCTGCAGAAGAACATAGACCACAAACCCTTACAACAGGTGCAGATGCAGATTTCTGATTCATGGCAAGCTGAGTTACTTGGTTGACCAAGGCATCAAGTTTTCCCTCAAGCTTTTTATTTTCAGCAGATGAAGATGAATCTGTGGCCACCTCATGGACTCCTCTAAGGACAATAACACCATTTCTTGCACTGAATTGTTGGGAGTTGGAAGCCATCTTCTCAATCAAATTCCTAGCCTCAGCAGAGGTCATATCACCAAGAGCTCCACTATTGACAACATCAATCATACTCCTCTCCATGTTGCTAAGTCCCTCATAGAAATATTGAAGAAGTAGTTGCTAAAAAATTTGGTGGTGAGGACAGCTCGCACACAATTTCTTGAATCTTTCCCAATAGTCATACAAGCTCTCTCCACTAAGTTGCCTGATGCCTGAAATGTCTTTTCTGATGGCGGTGGTCCTAGATGTAGGGAAGAATTTCTCCAAGAACACCCTCTTAAGGGCATCCCAGCTGGTAATGGACCTGGAAGCAAGGTAGTACAACCAATCTTTTGCCACTCCCTCCAGAGAATGAGGAAAAGCCTTTAGAAAGATATGATCTTCCTGGACATCAAGGGGCTTCATGGTGGAACAAACAATATGGAACTCCTTAAGATGCTTAAGAGGATTTTCACGTGCAAGACCATGAAACTTGGGCAGCAAATGTATTAGTCCAATCTTGAGAACATATGAAACACCCTCATCAAGATATTGAATGCACAAGCTATCATAAGTGAAATCAGGTGCAGCCATCTCCCTAAGAGTCCTCTCCCAAGGTGGAGGTTGGCCATGTTCTCAGTATGAAAATTAGTAGTAGAATGCTCAAAATCAGAATGTTCAGAATCACCAGCAACAGAATACCCAAAATGCTCAAAATGCACAGAATGATCAGGATGCACACTATGCCTAACTAATCTATGAAAGGTTCTATCTATTTTAGGACCAAAGGGTTGTAAGTCACCTGGATTGTCCCTAGTCATGCACTATATGCAACAAATAATGTGTTCCCAAACAAGCACCTAACAAGGGGGTAAAACTACAACTATAGTAAAAAAATATCCAAATGAGCTGAAAATTTGTGAGTAACACCCTAAAATCATTAAAAGATAGCACAAAAATTTCAAACAAAAATTCAAATTCTAACTATGAAAACTACCTAAGCAAAATTTAGAAAAATAGGACAATAATACTTAAAAAATAAAAAAAAAACTTAGTAAACGGCTGATTTTTCAAGTTTAAAATGAAAATGGGTCGATTTCCATGGCATGGGAAATTTTCTTCTACCCCAAATGCATATATAATAATAGTCATTCTGATACCCGTAGCAAAAGTTATGGTCGTTTCAGCACACCAAGTGCTCCTGGTATTTTTCACACAAAATATGGATCAAAAGAAACTACCACACAAAAAATCAGCAAAAAATAACAACTCTAACTATCAAAACAAAAATCGCCAATTAAATTGCAAAATCAGTCGCTAGTTCAGTCGCTAAACACTGTTCACAGCATTGCACAAAAAAAATCAGCATTACACAAAATCAGTTGCAATTTTGTGAGCAACTGAAATAGGGAAGCGCTAAACAGGGGACGCGACTGAAATGTGAAATAGAATACCACACAAAACAAAACAACACACACTCACACACTAAACAGCAGAGCTAGACTCAAAACAACTAATCATTACTATGAACCTTTGGCCCATTGCTCCCCGGCAACGGCGCCAAATTTGATCGAGGCCGTACCCGAATCAAATAAACATTAAAAATGAAGTATATAGGAAATGATCCTAGGTCGTCTCCCAACGAGAAATGGTCAACCAAACATTCATAACAGATAGTAAGAAAACAGTAACGAATTTGGGGGGGGGGGGTTGTTTGTTTTTGTAAATTAAACAGCAAGCAACTTTGAATTAGAAAATAACAGAATTAAAACATGTTGTTTCCCCTTGATTCACAAGCAAGTCTCTTATCCTAGGTTACGAGAATTTATCCTTAATCAACCCTAAATTAAATTACTAAGCGAAAATTAACATAAGGCTATCATTATGTGATTAAGCAACACATACACCAATTAATCATGAACGAAACTGATCATTAAGCATGAACGTAAATTAAGCGCAGAGACAATTAATCAAGCATTAAGCATGCATGGATTAAAAACAGCAAATACAGAGTAATTGGTGAAGAGGAAAAACTGATCAGAATTCAATAGTAATAACAAAACCTCAAAGAAAGTTGTGCTTGATCCTCAAGAGAAAACAACGCTCGAGACTTAGCCTTCCATTAATCAATAGAAAACAAAATTGTAGATTGAAGCAGAAATGAAATTGCAGAAAATGAATTTTATTCTACGTGAACAGTGCGCATGAACAGTAAAAACTGGAATTCTAAAATCCTAGAATTATTCTCCTCTTCCGAGAACTCTCCAAAACTAAAACCTTGGTGCTGTTATATAGGTCCTCAACCCCAAAGCTTACAAATTTGTTTTAAGTCCAAGCCCATAAATAAAATAAAATTGGACAAGATAAGATAAGATTGGATGAAATAACATCTGGATAAGATAAGGCTGGATGAAATAAAATCTAGATGAAATAATATCTAGATGAAATAAAATCTGTATAAGATAAGATTTGATAAAATAAAATTATCTGCTCTCTTCAAGTCCAAGCCCAATTTCAGATTGAAGCCCAATTGCTTATAATTCTCCTGAAATTAAATTAAAAACACAAAATTAGTCAAGTAGGCCCAAATGATAAAATTACATAATTAATTTGACAATTAAGGCTAATCAGTAATTAAAATGGTGACAAAAAGGGTTAAGAAATAGGAGAAAATAATGACACATCTGGACTCGAACATGTTTCGTTGGTTCAAAGATCATTTTTCAAGGTCCTGACAATTAATGTTGTGGCTGATGGGTTGCCACTGATGTTTAACTAGGACAAGGAACCTTGCTTTCCTTTTTATGGGCAGTAAGAACCTTCCAAGTTCAAGTCCTTTAATAAGGATCTGCTGACTTTGGTGGAGAGGGTTGATAGGGCCATTTTGGAGCAATTGCCAACCTTGTTGGTTGCTCGGGCTATCTTGTCCATTCCTTTGGCAAGTGACCCTCTCACTATGTTAGATGCTAAAGT
Source organism: Glycine soja (assembly GCF_004193775.1). Taxonomy (NCBI): domain Eukaryota; kingdom Viridiplantae; phylum Streptophyta; class Magnoliopsida; order Fabales; family Fabaceae; genus Glycine; species Glycine soja. The sequence continues at coordinate 17,585,845 of NC_041013.1, read as the reverse complement.
GCTATACCTTCTTTTTTGTCTCTAATGTGGTTTTTGGCTTGAATTAACCCTCATTTCATTTTGAGCTATTTTGTATATATAATGGGTGATTTTGCATAGAGGCTTTTGGTGAATTAGGTCAAGCCTGCTGGTGGCAATGTGCCTCCTTTTGTTATTGAGGTTCTTGTTGGACAAGGGGGTCAACCTGTTGCTAGGGTTGACCCTAATGATGATTAAGAGGTTGAGGTCACTCCCAACATGCCTCCCTCTATTCTAGCAAAGAGAAAGCATGACAACAGTGTTGGGTGTCAGGCCATAAGAAGTTGAATACCTCTTTCAGCCTTCGAGCAATGAAGCAAGTTGTCGAGTTGATGTTAGGTTTGGGTCTCCCCTCTCTTGCAAATTCTCGAGGGTCACCTTTGGCTCCGTTGGTTGTCTAGGTTGTTGTTACTATTGTGGTTTTTCTTTTGATGTCGCCTTCCATGCTTGTTTCAGTGCCTTCTACTTCTCCCTTCACTATGTCAACTATGTCGTCTTCCTCGGCTACTTTTGCCACTTCTTAGTGTGGGTGTGCCAACTACTAGTGTCTTAGTAGAGTTGCCTCCTTCCTCTCTATCCTTGCCAGCTTCAACTCCTACTATTTTGTTGGGGCGGTGTTTTGCCACTCTTCTTGCCTAAGTGTCTCCTTGGACCATGTTTACACTTCTCACAACACTAGTTCAATGTGGAGCATGAGCTACAAACTAGAGCAACAGATTCCTAGTTACTTTGTGTTCCCTTTTGACCAATATTTCATTCGATCATTTGAGGTACAAAATGTAAATGACTCTGCAAGGGTGTTCTTCCAGAGGAGTTTGGCAATTTTGGAGGAGAATGGACAAAGGAATTAGGAATCTCTAAGCAAGGTCACGTCTTTAGAGGCTGAACTTGCTATGTGGAGGGTCATTGCTCGGACTGTTTAGAGGGTGGAGCATCCTAAGGTGGCGTCGATCATTGTTGCCCTTGCTGAAGCCATCAAGTCCAACCACCAATCATCTTCCAAGGTTAGTGATGTTCTTGCCAAGCTGTTGCGCCCAAGACTAGATTGTGATGAGATGGTTGGTCAATGTAAGGACTTACTAAAGGAGAAAAGTAACTTGGATGTCATGGTGGAGAGCACTGCTGCAAAAAAGGAAAAGCTAGCTAAGGTGGTTGCTTACCTCCGGGCCTGGTTGAAGGAGTCAGAGTTCAAGCTAGGAGAGTTTGAGCTCAGGGCGTCTAAGGAGACAGAGGTCAACAAGTAGCTAGAGGAGTTGTCGGTATTCAAGAAGGAAGTCGTGGAGCATCACGAGAAAGGCTTTTACAAGGCCGTCAAGCAAGCATGTTTTTCGCTGAAGGTCTTGACTTGGGTCTTTTTGACCCATTCAAGGACATGAGGGACAGTGAATTGCTTGATGAGGAAGAAATAACTGCCCCGGAAAAGAATGTCGGCAAGGAGGAAAATGTTAGGGTCAATATTTAGGCCGCCCTTTCTTTTATTTTTTTCTTTGCTAGATTTTGGGTCATAATGACTTTGTAACCTTGACAATGTTTCTTCTTTTTACAATGCATTTGCTTTACTTCTCTGTTGTAATTTTTCCTTGTCTTGCATGTTATGTGTTTTCTTTGTTCAATTCTTCATTGCTTGTAGTAGTAAGGATAGACCTCCTTGATGAAAATGAGATCTTGGTGGCATAGGAAGTGAGACCTTGGCTGAGGCTTATGAAGACATAGTTTGATTTCCACCTGATTGAAGGTCTTGCTAACCAATCTAGTGGTATCTCTTTTTGCCTAATGGAGCTTCGCATTCCAGGACAAGTGCTTTAATCTGAACCTTTGGCTATGCTTGTCATAGTTTCAAAGGAGTTAGCTAACTAAGGGTGTGCCTTAGGTTTTTATAAGAGTGTTTACCAAGAGCGAACATTGGGTTTCTTGTGTTCCTGCAAAAATAAAATTTAATAATAGAGAAGCTCACTAGCGGCGAAGCTTGTGTACCTTAGGTTCCCACAAACATGAAACTTGGCAACGGAGAGGCTCACCAAGGGTAGACTTTGGGTTTAATGAACTTGGGCCAAGGACGTGTTCGTCCTAGGTTTTCGTGAGGCTTCTTAGTCGATGAATACGACTAATTTTTGTGTATAAAACTTGTGTATATTGTATCAAACTTCTCTAATTTATAGTTGTTTTGTAATATTATAAGTACTTTCTATTAAATACAGGTAATAGATAATTTATACTTTTGTTTTGTGTGTTTAATAATCAATTTCTCTCAATTTCAGGTTAATTAGGCAAATTGGCAAAAATTTTGTTTTCACCTTCTTGCTAAGCCAATATGCTGGCTTAGCGAGCATTCACTAAGCACGACACTCAGTGGCTAAGCGCGAGGAAGATGCCAGAAGAAGATGAGCTGTCAGGTTCACTGAGCGCACTGCTCCAGTTCATCAAGCGCATCAATTCAGCTCATCTGCTAAGCGAGAGAAGCGCACTAAGCCAAAATCCAGTTATGCACGCTAAGCGATCTAGATTTATGCTAAGCGCGCGAGCACGGACCAACCCACCTATTTAAGCTTGAAATCAGATTTTTTGTGGGAGTTTTGGCATTTTTCCTTGAGAAGCCTCTGCATGCACGAGAGTCTGGCCTTGGCTTGAAGCTTTTGCATGTTTAGGAAGTTCTAAAGAGAGAAAGGTCCAAGTTCCAGAGAGTTCTGAGAGATTTTGCTGTGTGAAGATCTGCAGAGACGAGAGCTTGAAGCAGAAGTCGCTCTGAGAGCTTGAGATGAGTTTATGAGTGATTGTGGGATCCTAATGATGAAGGAGACATCCTCACCACTGGTATTATTGCAATCTTTCATCTTGTTCTTCTCTGTGTTGTAAAGGAGGTTTCCAGACTATGGAAAACTAAATCCTCTGTTAGATCTTCCCTGTAGGTACTTGATGTAAATATATTTCTATCTATGTAATGATGTTTTGTGTATTCTCTGTGCTATCTGCTTTTCATTCTTGTATGCCTTTACCTTGATCAAGTATATGCATGCTTTGTTCGGGTCATTCAATAGTGGAAACTTTTGGATCAAGTGGCCTCAGAATAATTAAGAAGGGGGGTTGAATTAATTATTCCTAAACCTTTACTAATTAAAAATTTACTCTTCTAAGGCTTTTACTATGTTGTTAAGTGAATAAAGAGTAGAAAAGAAACTTAACCAAAAGTAAAAGCGGGAATTAAAATGCACAGCGGAAATTAAAAGAGTAGGGAAGAAGGAGACAAACACACAAGAGTTTTTATACTGGTTCAGCAACAACCCGTGCCTACATCCAATCCCCAAGTGACCTACGATCCTTGAGATTTCTTTTCCAACCTTGTAAAAATCCTTTTACAAGCAAAGATCCACAAGGGATGTACCCTCCCTTGTTCTCTTTGAACAACCTAGTGGATGTACCCTCCACTAGAACTGATCCACAAGAGATGTACCCTCTCTTGTTCTCAGTCAAACCCAAGTAGATGTACCCTCTACTTGTACCACAAAGGATGTACCCTCCAATGTGTTAAGACAAAGTTCTCAGGCGGTTAAACCTTTGAATCTTTGTGAATGGGGATATAAAAGAATTCTCAGGCGGTTAGTCCTTTGAAATCTTTTGTATCTAGGAAAGGGAAGAATCAAAAGAATTTTCAGACTGTGTCTTATTGAATTCTTTGACAAGGGAGAAGTGATGCAATCCTACCCCACAAGGGCATTGGATAGAAGATTCCAAGAAGATTGGGTCAGAGATGCAAAAGAAGGCCCTAGGGTTTTCATGAGCCTTAGGGTAGATTACGGGCCCATGGGCTAAGTATGAGCCCGCTTATCTTTGTACCTATTAGATTAAGGTTTCATTATTTTTGGTCCTTGTATTTAGGGCTCCATAATATATGTAAGGAACCCTAGAAATGTAGGATTTTTCAGCCCTTGTATTTTAGGGCACATTGACTAGTTTTTTGTATTAGGGGTAGTTTTGTAATTTCACATGCATTAAGTGAATATTTGATGTGTGTGGTTGGAAATAAATTTAATTGAATTGGGAGAAGCCCAATCCAATTAAATGTTAGAGGGGGAGGTGAGCATTTGCTTGCTACACCCCATTGCCACATCATATAGTCACACTTTGTGTATGTTCTTCATGCTTTACATGCCTCATGACACCTAAGCACACTTAGTGGAGAATCTTGGACTTGATCTTGGATTAGTGGGCTGAACCATAGCTAAAATTCACTAATCATAATTAGTGAAATTTTGTCTCCAAAATTTGGCTCCATAAATTCAATTTCAAATTCAAGTGAAATTTGAATAAGAAATCAAATTTCCCTCCAATTTTGTGTGACACTTAGGCTATAAATAGAGGCCATGTGTGTGCATTTTTTGGAACTTTGATCATTTGAATATTAAACTTCAGATTTCAGAGCTCATTTAGAGCACAAAATTTCGTGCTCTTCTCTCCCTCTCCCTTCATTCATCTCCTTCTTCCTTCAAGCTCTAATCCATGGCCTCCTATGGTGGTGAGCTTCTTCTAGACTCATCTTCTCCTTGAAGTGGCGTCTCCTCTCTCTCTTCCTTTCTCCATTCCACTGCCATTCATCTTCAAAGAAGCAAAGGAATCCATTGATGAATAAGATCCTAGGCCTACAAGCTCCAATGGCGCTTACATCATGTGGTATCAAGAACATCTTCATCTAGGTGATGTTCTTTTGCTTCCTCTAGCTTTTTGTTCGATGAATTCTCTTTAATTCCTTTTTCTTCATCTTATTCTCCATGTATATCCTCCATTGTCTTGTGGTTTGGTGTTGTTTAGAGTATATTAAAAAAAAAATAAACCGATTAAATCTTAGATCTACGCTTGTTCTTGCATTTCTATGGTTCAAATTTTGTAGATCTACTCTTGAATCATGTTTTTGTGTTGATTTTAGGTTCTATCAATTTTCATTCATAATATTCTTGTGCTGAACCTTAGATCTAAATTTTCTTCCAAAATATTTTTTAGAAAAAAAACACAAAAATCTAAGTGTAAATCACTTAATCCATGTTGTCTTAGAGTCATGTTTAGTCATAGTAATTGTCACATTATGTTCTAAGTTTGTGTTGAATTTTTATTTTTTTGATTGAATTCTAGATACATTTGTTCATGTATTCTTGTCATTCTTAGCCTATCTTTTGAATTTTAAGTCTAATTCATGCATGTTATTTAGTTCATAACATGTTCTAAATCAATTCCTAGAAGTAGTCTTGTTGTTGAACTCTTTTTTTTTGTTTTCTATGTTTCCTACATGATGCCTATGATGAAGTTGAGTTGTGGTGCTGAGTTGTGGCTGGATTTGTGAATCAAATAAGTCTTAAGCTCTCTTGAATTGTGTTATTCAAGATAATTGAGCATAAGAAAACACAAATTGTAGCTATCCAAGCCTTAAGCAACATAAACACTACTCTTGATTTCTAGGTTAAAATCGCTAGTGCTGGCAGCTTGAACATATGAAATTGTATAAATTACTGGGAATTGGTCACTACGTTTTTTGAGCTGAAATTTTTAATGAATTTTATAGACATCTGGAAAAAAATTATAAAAAAATAACCAAGTGATCTGGATTAAAGGAAAAAATAAGAAAAATCACACAAGTTGGCAGAAAAATTAGTGTCCAGGAAAAAAAAAAGTGAAAGGGAAGTGTGCTTGTTGTTTTGGCTCAAAATTTGTTCTATAATTGGTGACTATTTTATACCAATCCTAGTTCTGAAATTTCAATTGAAAATTATTGTGAAAACAAGTGCCAAAACTAGAGGTTTCTTGAGTCTTTTTTTTAGTTTTTCTACTCTACTCTAGAGCCATTCTAGGTTTCTCTTTGAGTCCTAGCTTGCTTTTTTGTGCTTTTCATTGCTTTAATTGTTGAATAATCCTTGGAAATTTTTCTTGTTAAAACTCTATTGGTTTAGCTTTCATTTAATATTTTTTGGTCTTTGGTTATTGCTTGTCTCTTTGTTTCCTTGCTTGTGAGTTGCCATATAGGGAATTGTAAAGGAGGATTGGTGCCATATCTTGAAGAATTTGAGTCAAGAAGCAAGGGGCCAACCACCTTAAGAGCTATTGGACTAAGAAGCACTCCAAATTGAGTGAAACACTAAAGAGAGAATAGCCACTACAATTGAGGACTTTTTTCTTTGTAATTTTGTAATTGGCAATTTGCTTTGCTTTCAAATTTTGTAACAAAAAGGCCTTTCATTGGAAGTAAGTTGGGAGCCTCCGCTAGGTCACCCTACTTCCATTTGTGTGTAATAGTTTTAGGCAATTTTCCCTTAGGATAGTGAGTGTTTTGTTGGGAACCTTAAATGAGGTCATCCAAACACTCTTAGGATCCGCCTAGTTTGCATTTCATGCACTTTAATTTCTTGCTTACTTTCATAGCTTATTTCCTTTACCCTCCATTGTCAAACCGCCTAGATATCTTGCCTTTTACCAATTAGTTTTTACCTTATCTTTCACACCTCTTTTAGTGTTTATTTTGGCTAGTTTCAACCATAGTTTCTTTTACCTTTTCTTTTCAAACCCCCAACAAGAAAGAACCATAACTTAGGAACCAACATGAGTCTTCATTCTTCATCTAGTATTAATGGTGAGGGTTCTACTCCTAAGGACCCCTTGTATAAGATATTAGATGAGTTGAGATCCCTTAAGTTGTGGAAAGAAAAACAAGAGAGAAAAGAAAAAAGGAAAAAAAGACTAGAAGAAATAAGTCTAGATGAAAAAGAGAAAATAAGGGAAGAAGAAAGAGGGAAAATACTAAAAGAGTTAAGAAAAGAAAAACATGCCTCTTATAGTAGTCATAACTCTTGCAAGAGCCTAAGTGAAGAACTTCGTGACTATTATGAAGGAATGCATAGGGCACATCCTAGACCTCACTCCCATTGGAGAGAAAAGGAAAGAAAGCCTCAAGAGGCTAACATTAACCTCCAATGCTTCCATGGGAAGGACAATGTAGAGGCTAACTTGGATTGGGAAATAAGGGTAGAGCAACAACTTAAAAGGAATTCTACTTCAAAATCTTATGGATCTCACTCTTATCTAAAGAAAGACCAAGGTCAAGGCATCTTAGGGGTGACACCTTCTAAGCCCAAAGATGATAAGGGGAAGACAATAGAAAATCAACCTCTTAAGGCTAGTATGCAAGAGAAGACTAGCTCCGTAAAGTGCTTTAAATGTCTTGGAAGAGGGCACATTACTTCTCAATGCCCCACCAAGAAAACCATGATTATGAGGGGCCAAGACATTTATAGTAGCCAAGATGAGGCTACTACTTCACCTTCCTCTAGTGAAAGTGAAGAAGCAAAAGGGGAAGAATCTAGTAAAGAGATCTACCCCCAAGAAGAAGGACAACCTTTAATGGTTAAGGAGGTAAGTGTCTCCTCCAAGAGGTTAGCTAAGAAGGAAAAACATTTTGAAATAAAGACAAATATTAAAGAAATTTCCCCTCTTAGACAACCTCCACATTTTCTCCTTTGTAAAAAGACACTTGTTAGCATTGCCACACCTCTTAGGCTTGAGTTTATTCCTCAAGTAAAGGAGTTGTTGGATGAGGGTTTGGTTCGCAAGAGCTTAAATCCTTGTGCTTTGTTGGTACCCAAAATAGGTATTATTAGGCACCAAATCCCTAAAATAGGTGGTATGGTGAATGCTTTGAGTGGTGCAACACTCTTTTGTAAAATCACTTGTGCACCCAACATCTTCATGATTTGTGTACATAGGGACTCATTAGGTAGGTTTGTTCTTATTTTTAGTTTCAATACAAACTTAGGTACTCATATGGGACACCTTAGGTTTGTCATACTTTTTGGTAGGAATAATCAACATGAAAATACAGGAAAAGGTATGTTCTATTGCATTACTTTTCTTAATTTTTTAAATTGTGACCAAGGGGTTCCCATGAACCCTAAGAAAATAAAGGTCATTCCTGAGTGGCCCACTCCACCAAGTGTAAAAAAAATTTGGGGCTTCCATGACTTAACAAACTTTTACAAAAGGTTTGTCCCATATTTTTCTATACTTGTAGCACCACTCATTGAGTTGGTGAGGAACCATGTTCCTTCATGGGAAGATGCCCAGGAAATGGGTTTTCAGACCTTACCTTACTTCAACATACCAAACACCACTAATACATATGTTTTTGTTCTTTTTACAGGTGTTGAGGAAAAAATCCCAGAGTTTCAAGAACCTCGAGATTTGGGGTCAAATCCTTTTCAAGGGGGAGGAAATGATGCAATCCTACCCCGCAAGGGCATTGGATAGAAGATTGGGCCAGAGATGCAAAAAAAGGCCCTAGGATTCTCATGAGGCTTAGGGTAGATTTCGGGCCCATGGGCAAAGTATGAGCCCGCCTATCTTTGTACCTATTAGATTAAGGTTTCATTATTTTTGGGCCTTGTATTTAGGGCTCCATAATATAGGTAAGTTACCCTAGAAATGTAGGATTTTTCAGCCCTTGTATTTTAGGGCACCTAGACTAGTTTTTTGTATTAGGGGTAGTTTTGTAATTTCACATGCATTAAGTGAATATTTGATGTGTGTGGTTGGAAATAAATTTAATTGAATTGGGAGAAGCCCAATCCAATTAAATTTTAGAGGGGGAGGTGAGCATTTGCTTGCTACACCCCATTGCCACATCATATAGTTACACTTTGTGCATGTTCTTCATGCTTTACATGCCTCATGACACCTAAGCACACTTAGTGGAGAATCTTGGACTTGATCTTGCATTAGTGGGCTGAACCATAGCTAAAATTCACTAATCATAATTAGTGAAATTTTGTCTCCAAAATTTGGCTCCACAAATTCAATTTCAAATTCAAGTGAAATTTGAATAAAAATTCAAATTTCCCTCCAATTTTGTGTGACACTTAGGCTATAAATAGAGGCCATGTGTGTGCATTTTTTGGAACTTTGATCATTTGAATATTAAACTTCAGATTTCAGAGATCATTTAGAGCACAAAATTTCGTGCTCTTCTCTCCCTCTCCCTTCAGTCATCTCCTTCTTCCTTCAAGCTCTTATACATGGCCTCCTATGGTGGTGAGCTTCTTCTAGACTCATCTTCTCCTTGAAGTGGCGTGATGCAATCCTACCCCGCAAGGGCATTGGATAGAAAAACTCCAAGTAGATTGGGCCAGAGATGCAAGAGAAGGCCCTAGGGTTCTTATGAGCCTTAGGGTAGATTTCGGGCCCATGGGCTAAGTGTGAGCCCACTTATCTTTGTAAATATTAGATTAAGGTTTCATTATTTTTGGGCATTGTATTTAGGGCTCCATAATGTAGGTAGGGTACCCTAGAAATATAGGGATTTTCAGCCCTTGTATTTTGGGGTGCCTAGACTAGTTTTTGTATTAGGGGTAGTTTTGTAATTTCACATGCACTAAGTGGATATTTGATGTGTGTGGTTGGAAATAAATTTAATTGAATTGGTAGAAGCCCAATCCAATTATATTTTAGAGGGGGAGGTGAGCATTTGCTTACTACACCCCATTGCCACATCATATAGTCACACTTTGTGCATGTCCTTCATGCTTTTCATGCCTCATGACACCTAAGCACACTTAGTGGAGAATCTTGGAATTGATCTTGGATTAGTGGGCTGAACCATAACTAAAATTCACTAATCATAATTAGTGAAATTTTGGCTCCAAAGTTTGGCTCCACAAATTCAATTTCAAATTCAAGTGAAATTTGAATTTCCCTCCAATTTTGTGTGACACTTAGGCTATAAATAGAGGTCATGTGTGTGCATTTTTTTCAACTTTTATAATTTGAATATTAACTTCAGATTTCAGAGCTCTTTTTTAGCACAAAATTTCGTGCTCTTCTCTCCTTCTCCCTTCATTCATCTTTTTCTTCCTCCAAGCTCTTATCCATGGCCTCCTATGGTGGTGAGCTTCTTCTAGACTCATCTTCTCCTTGAAGTGGCGTCTCTTCTCTCTCTTCCTTCTCCATTCCGCTGCCATTTATCTTCCAAGAGGCAAAGGAATCCATTGATGAAGAAGATCCTAGGCCTACAAGCTCCAATGGAGCTTGCATCATGGCGTCTCCTCTCTCTCTTCCTCTCTCCATTCCGCTGCCATTCATCTTCCAAGAAGCAAAGGAATCCATTGATGAAGAAGATCCTAGGCCTACAAGCTCCAATGGAGCTTACATCAAGAAGGGAGACACAAAAGAATTCTGGCGGTTAGTCATTTGTTCTTTTGGAATATGGAGAAGAGAGACGCAAAAAGAATTTAGGCGGTTAGTCCTTGGCGAATTCTTTTTGGCAAAGGGAGAAGGGAATGAAAAGATGAATAGCACAGTTTTCAAGGTTTACCCAGAAAACTTTGGAAGGCTTTTGGCAAAAGGAAGAAGAAGTTCAAAGAGATTCACAATAATGGTTCTACAGAAATGCTTGAAAAGTTGTTGTTGGAAAATCAAAGCCTTGCTTTTATAGACTCTTCAAGTCTAGTCAAGAAAACTTCTTAGAAGATTTATAACCTTTAGAAAAACCTTAAAAACCATTTGGAAAAGATATAACTTTCAGAAAAGCTTGAAAACTATTGGAATAGTTAAATCTTTTGATTTTGTTTAGAAACTATCACTAGTAATTGATTACCAAATAAGTGTAATCGATTACACAAGGATTTTATGTGAAGAGATGTGACTCTTCACAATTAAATTTGAATTCCAACGTTCAAACACACTGGTAATCGATTACCAAAACATTGTAATCGATTACAACATTTTGAAAATAATTGGAACGTTGTAAATTCATTTTGAAAGCTTTTTGAAAACCATTTTGGTACTGGTAATCGATTATCAGAGAGTAAAAACTCTTTTGTAAACAAGTTTTGAGAAAAATCCATGTGCTACTCAGTTTTTGAAAAAACTTTTTCATACTTATCTTGATTAAGTCTTCTCTTGATTCTAGAAACTTGAGTCTTGAATCTTGATCTTGATTCTTGGAAGCTTGAACCTTGAATCTTGATTCTTGAAATCAAATTTCCTCTTGAACCTTGAAATGTTTTTGATTCAATGTTGAACATCTTGAACTTATTCTTTGATTCTGGAGATCATCATCTTTGTTATCATGAAGTGTTCTTGACCTTTAAGCTTTTTGTCATCACCTTTGTTATGATTAAAACTTCTTTGAATCAATCTTGATTCATCATGAAGCTTGCTTCTACAGAAACTGGTTTGATTCTAAAGTCCTTGATAGTACGGGGCTAAGTTGTTGTACTATCACGAGGAATTGGGGTACAAGAACTTAGTTGTGTATTTGTGTCTTAATGTGGTCATGGTTGAGTTTAGTCTTACAAGAGGAATCTGCAGACGAGGCTTGATCGGGATTAGGCTAGGCTATCATAAGGAATTGGGGTCTAGCAGTCCATGAGACAACATAGGAATACATTAGCATTGTTAGATAGAGAACATCCGTTTTAGCATCAGGAACCTATTAGGAACACCAATGCGTTCTCTACTTGTTTTTACACAACATTTCTCTTGCATGATTTTCTTTCTTTTTGCATAGATAGTTTACATACCTGTTCATAACCACAATCATTTTTTCATACCAGACACCTATTTACCAAAATAGCTTGCCAAATAACACAAGTTCCCCGAGAGTTCAATACTCGGTTCTTACCATTTTATACTACTTGTGTGATCCGGTACACTTGCCGGCCACGAACAAGTTTTTGGCGCCTTTTTCGGGGAACTTCTTTTTATTTGGGAAGTTAGCTCGTTCTTAGGTGTCTATTCTTTTTTTTGTTATTCTTTGATTGTTTCTGTGAATATGTGTTCTTCAATTTATATTTGTCTTCTCTTATTGAACTGGATAATCGCTGTCTGTTAGTATTCTACATGTATAGAATCTCCTACAGGTGATTTAGTTACTCCTCACTAAGGCAACTCTTTCACTGCTATATCATGAAGATTATTATCTCAGTCCCATTAATGAACTGTGATTTAGCCAAAGGAGAGCAACACAAAGACAATTGTTATTTTTATTCTATAAATAACTTTGACCAGAGATAGGAACCGGTCATGTATGATTACCTTGAAAAGGAAAGAGCCCCTAATCTTGAGATTATTTTGGCAGACTTCATGACATACCAGGCTAGCTCTAAAGAGTCCTGTTATGGAATGCAATAGCAGGGAACTCAATTTCAAAGGTACCAGTCTTCTGCAGGCTATCAAGGGGAGTCATTCTGGCGACCAGATTATAATGATAAAGCAGAAGGAGTTCTTAATCTAGATGATTTGCTAATGCAATTCAAAGATACAATAGAGTCAATGCAACAGGCCGTTAGAAGAACTGCAACTCAGATTAGTATGTTGGTGGATGACATGGCTAACACTGCGGCTAGACAAGAGGAAGAGCGTGCAGAGATTGAAAGGCATCAAGAAAGCATTTTTAAAGTTACCTCAATCCATCATCAGATGACCACTGAAGAGAAAACGTCTGAAGTCTCCAGTACTCCAGAATATTCCTGCCCAGCCACTGCTGGCTATGTTGGAGGAACAGAGAAAGGTAGATTGGAACCCAGTGTGGAGGATCAAAAAGTCTTTTTTGACCTCTTTGAGGCCATGAAACACTCAGATATGGGTGATGCTTGTTCTGAGGAGGAAGAGGTGGAACAGGAAATAGTATTATCAGCTTCAACCATGTACAACAGTTTCTTTTGGAAAAAGAATTGGGTGATGAGATAGACAACTTAGTCGATAATGAAGAGTGTGATGATCCAAAAGACAATTGCGTTGATCATGTGGTTTTTGAAGAATTGGAGAAAATGAGACCACCAGAAAAGTCCAAAGCAGAATTAAAAACCCTTCCAGCACATCTAAAGTATGTATTCTTGGTAGATGACGAGACTAAACCTATCGTAATTAGTAACTCTTTGAAGAAGGAAGAAGAGGATCAACTGGTGCAGATTCTAAAACATCATAAAGCGGCTATTGGTTGGCACATTTCAGATTTGATGGGAATCAACCCATCATATTGTATGCATAAAATCAATTTGGAAACTAATTGTAAGCAAAGGTTTGTATTCAATACTTTCCATCAAAGCCCTTTTATTAGTTTTCTATTTCTCTTCCACTTAGTGTGACCCTCATGGAATTTGTGGTTATGTTCATAGTTGTGACCCTCGAAGTCACCCTTTCTCTGTGACTGAAGCTTTGGCTGGCTCGTCTCTCACTTGAAGGTCTACGAAGCAACAACGAAGCAATTCATCTGTCAACTTTGTGTTAAAGGTAAGAACCCCTGTCCGTCAATTGTCTAAATATTCAGTCTTGGCTAGGTTTCCATTTAGTGTTTCAGTATTTGGTAACTTAAATATCTAGAGCCCAAACTATTTTCAAATCATAAATCCTTATAGAAGAGAATATCCTTCTAGTTTGACTTCTCTAACCCTTTTCTTCTAAACATTTTCAGACACATTCTTCTCAAAGTTGTTTCATTTCATCTGCGGATCTGCACACTCAATATTCATATCAGGTGATTGATCTAAGTATTTGTGCTATTATTGGGCTCTTTTTTTTTATTTTGTAAAATCATTTCTTTGTTCAACTATTGTCACCTTATAAAGGCATTTAAAGCATTATCTCTTTTAAGAATACATCTTGCATAACATTTTATATTCCAAATTTTCGTTTGCACCATGGTTGCATTGAATAGTTGACATCTTCTAAGAGAATTTATAATAGAATTTGTAGCACATCAGCAAGAGTAATGTATGTGCTATCTAAATCTTAAGGATCCCTGTGATTCAGCAAAAAAATGCATAGTTTACTGAGCATCTTAGGGAGAAAAATGCAGGATTTTGGTGATTCAGCAAACAAACTCTTGCCAATAAGTTCAACATAAATTTAACCATCCATGTGTGGCTCTGTACAGTCATCTTTCGCAAGCTTATGTGTTATAGCTTTTAATTAGTTGTACAAAAGGTAATATCCTTTTAAGTAGGACCACTTAATTCAACACTCAAAGGAAGTACCAAAAATAGATATTTTGTAAGTTACTTATCATGTTTTGTTGGTGAACTAAAATTAACTAGTACATTTTTTATTTGTGTGTTGGAGCTTAGCTATGATTTGACTGATTGGGTTAGTGAAAATTGATTGGGCAGGGTCTGAGCAGAAAGCTAGTCCATATATTGTCTGCCTTGCTTTCTCTGCTTTCATGGCCATTTTTCAAGTATCCCATTTCTTCAATTTTTCAATATTTCATACTAGTTTAGGTGTGTGAATTGCAATGCATTGATTGCTGGTGCTGCTACATTGTTTGAATGTTTTTATGTAATTGCTATGATAGCAACTCCCCTAAGGGTAGCATAGTGTTATCACAAACATACACTGAAAGCAGGGTGCATTCCTTAGCCCCAAAACTATATTTGTTAACTTTGGCAGTTATTGGTGCATTCCTTAGCCATTCAGGTGCAACGTATCCCATTGCCCCTCTTAAATTAGTGTTTGTTCTAATATGCTTGCCAACCATCGTGTCAAGTCCCTAAACTCACAATTTTACAAAAGTAATGACATAAAAAGGCCTCTTATTGAATACACACACATAGACACAGAAGATTTTCAAAAATTAAAGATGAATTGCGAGCTCACATGGAGAAATTTATCTATGAACTTAGCAGCATTTGCAAATTCAGTTGCAGCTCTAATTTATTCATCTATTGGCCCATCTTTACCATAGGCAATATTCTGTTTAATGCTGCAAGCAAAGAGATCTGGTTCCTGGCTGACAAGACCTATTTTCTATCTTATCCATTTCAGTTGAAATTCTCTGAGATTGATACCGTCAATGAGACTTCACCAACTTGTGGATCATAAAATCTATCAATTAAACTAATAATTGTTGATTTCTCACTTCCACTTTGCCCTACCAAAGCTGCAATAATGCCACTTGGTATTGAAATTGAAAATCCATTGAATATTTGCTCATTAGGTCTAGAAGTATAACTAAAGCAAACCTTCTTAAGCTCTATATCTCCAGAAATATCATCTAGCAGTCGACCACCAGTGTCATAAGCATCAATATCTGGCTGCTTCTTAATCGTTTCAAACATTTTAAAGGTAGCAGCTTGTCCTACATCGGATGCAGTTAAGATTGGAGATGCCTGCCCAAGAGACCAACAAAAAAAAATTAGCCCAGAAAATTTGATCAAATTTTTCTGCCAAGCTTGGTAGAGGTTGTAAGATATGGATTGTTTCATCCATCCACAATGTATATGGGAAAGTAGAATCTAACTTACATGGAACCAATCAAAATTGCAAAAAATATACTAATGACTTGTCCTCCTGTATAACCTTTGTCTAGTACCATCTTCCCTCCAAGCCACACTACCAAACCATGGGTACAATAAATAAATAGACAAACTAAACCAAAGCCAAACCCTCTAGCCACACCCTCTTGCACTCCAACTCTGTAAGCTTTAATTAAGTATTGATTGTATTGATTTATAGCTTGCTTCTGACCAGTAACCACTTCTGGTCCTAGAATTCTAATGTTTAGGTGTAGTGTAGGTTGTTGCAATTCTGCATAATCAAGTTATCTTCATCAACCATTAATCTGAGCACCTCATCTTCCCCTTTTTCCTTTTATTCTTATCCTAGCTATGAATGGTATCAAAATTTCAGACTTCTCTAGTTATACAATGTCCTTTTGCTACTTGGATTTGAAATACAAAATCCTTGATCATTCTTTTGCTACTCAGCAGGTCACAAATTAAGTTAATTACAACTCATACAAACCTTGTTGACTCTCAAACTTTTGTTTTAGCCTTTAAATCTCCCCTTATTGTCTATTGGGAACTTAAAAGCAAGTGGAACAACAACTTAGTTTTGATTAGTATTTAATATATAATTCCAATTGCAGAGATGATAATCATATTTTGAAGCAAAATAACCACTTAGTGAGAGGCATAAGATAGCAATTGGTTAGTCTAACAAATTTTCCAAAATAGATCTCAACTCTAAATAACAATCACCCCATTTTCAAATTACCCTAATGTCACAACCTACCCTTCGGCGGGAGGGCGACGCGAGACTCGCGGGATGCGTGTTCCACGAAAGGAATACGCGCGGAGTCGCCACCAACGTTTATTTGAGGAAAACGTCGGAAAAACCGGAAAAGACGCGATCTACGAACTTTTTAGTGAAAGGTTCGGGAGTTGTATTTACGCACGGGGAAGGTATTAGCACCCCACACGTCCGTCCCAAGGGACGGCAGCCTTTAATCGAATGTGCAAACATGACTTTGATTTTTATGTTCCCTTTTATGTTCTTATATCCTTTATACCCTTTTTATATTTTCTCTTTTTGTGGTCGACAAGGGTGTTTCCCTTTGCTCCTACGTATTCCTCAATTTGGGATGAGAAAATCAGACCTACGTAGTTCTTTTTTATCAAGTGATTCTTTTTTACTTTAAGAGGTGATCATTTTAAGGCGTTGGACCTTAAAAATGATCCATTTTACTTAGTGAGGAAATGAAATGACAAACTTCAAAAGCCTATTTTTATGGACGAGCTTGACTAGGCGAATTGATTTTAGCCTTTAGTTTCACTTTAGTTATTAATCAATTCGATTAAGAATGAGAAATCCCAAAGAGAAAACGTCCACTTGATTTTCCGCTTTATTTTACTAAAAGATGTCTTTTTGATTATTATATTATTTTTTACCTCTTTTTGATTTCCAACGTGGTTACGGCACGACCGAACGGTCGGAATTTATTTTAACCGAAGTTAATGGATAATACAATTCAAACGTTCGGTGGAAATTTATTTTATTTTTAAGTTAAACGAGAAATGACTTAAGTAAAATGGCTTAAGCACGTCAACAGGGGGTATAAAAAGTAAACAAAACGAGAATAAAAATGCACGCAACACAATGTGGACCACTACGGGTACATAGAATGAATCGAAAAGCTTGGTTCGAGGTACTTACCCGTTGAAGATCGAAGAACGATGAAGAACGAATGAAGAACGTCGAAGAACGGTTGAAACCTTTGTGGGATTCCTCACGGAAAACGTTACGGAAACGTTTCGGAAGCGCCTCGACTTAGATTTTCTTCACGGAAACAATTTTTCCAAGCAAATTCGAAAGAGAGAGAAGTGCCAAAGGGGCTGAACCCCTTCCTTCTTGCCTTCCTCCCCTATTTATAGCAAAATAGGGGAGGTGGTTGCCGCCCAGCTCGCCCAGGCGAGCTCAGCTCGCCCAGGCGAGCAGGGTTGCTTCCTCCAGAAGCAACCGCCTTCTGGAGGAATATTCCGGAGGGCCCAAGTGGGCCTAGGTGCTATTTGCACCCCCATTTTTACTAAGTACACCCCCCTCTGCTGTTTTTTGGTGATTCTTTTTTCGTAAAGTTACGGAAACTTACGAATTTCGTAACGATACTTGTTTTCTTTCCATAATGTTACGGAACCTTGCGGATTACATAATCATCCCCTTTTTGACTTACGGAATGTTACGGAACCTCACTTAATTATGCAACGATGCTTCCATTTGATTTCCGGTGTGTCACGGAAACTTACGGATTGTGCATATATTTTTTTTGGT
Source organism: Glycine soja (assembly GCF_004193775.1). Lineage (NCBI taxonomy): Eukaryota > Viridiplantae > Streptophyta > Magnoliopsida > Fabales > Fabaceae > Glycine > Glycine soja. Next base: position 17,568,256 of record NC_041013.1, on the reverse strand, counting down.
TTTTCGGCATGTCCTGGAATTTCACAAATTGCCTAATGATGGGTGCCAAGCACCTCACGAGGACCAAAGAATGGTCGCACGTCATCGAGCAAAGGTCCCCGGACGAAATTAGGGTATGACAGTTGCCCCTCTTTACTTGTCTTTTATTGGAAATAAAAGGAAAGTAAAGATAAGACACTAATTTCGTTCCTCTCGATTTGGCGAGAGTCGCGGGTGACCATAAAATCTCCACATGCAAATGACTTGTTGTTCCCAAAATTTCACAAATTGCCTAATGATGGGTGCCAAGCACCTCACAAGGACCAAAGAATGGTCGCATGTCATCAAGCAAAGGTCCCCGAAAATTAGTGTATGACACTAATTTGGCTCCTCTCGGTTGACGAGAGTCGCGGGCGACCATGAAATTTCCGCATGTAAATGACTTGTTGTTCCCGGAGGAACAAAAGGTGCAGAAGACTATGTCAGTCTCTGCATGCTATCAAGTGTTCTGTCTTACAGATAGCAAAAGAATGTTTATACGGATAACCACTCGGGTATTTCCGCGTATCATCGGGCCCGCCGCCTCTGGATGATACAAGGGTGCAGAATGACCAAACTTGGTCTCTGCTTGTCATCGGGCCCGCCGCCTCTGGATGACAAAAGGGTGCGAATAACCGTAAGGTATCTCCGCGTATCATCGGGCCCGCCGCCTCTGGATGATACAAGGGTGCAGAATGACCAAACTTGGTCTCTGCTTGTCATCGGGCCCGCCGCCTCTGGATGACAAAAGGGTGCGGATAACCGTAAGGTATCTCCGCGTATCATCGGGCCCGCCGCCTCTGGATGATACAAGGGTGCAGAATGACCAAACTTGGTCTCTGCTTGTCATCGGGCCCACCGCCTCTGGATGACAAAAGGGTGCGGATAACCGTAAGGTATCTCCGCGTATCATCGGGCCCGCCGCCTCTGGATGACAAAAGGGTGCGGATAACCGTAAGGTATCTCCGCGTATCATCGGGCCCGCCGCCTCTGGATGATACAAGGGTGCAGAATGACCAAACTTGGTCTCTGCTTGTCATCGGGCCCGCCGCCTCTGGATGACAAAAGGGTGCGAATAACCGTAAGGTATCTCCGCGTATCATCGGGCCCGCCGCCTCTGGATGATACAAGGGTGCAGAATGACCAAACTTGGTCTCTGCTTGTCATCGGGCCCGCCGCCTCTGGATGACAAAAGGGTGCGGATAACCGTAAGGTATCTCCGCGTATCATCGGGCCCGCCGCCTCTGGATGATACAAGGGTGCAGAATGACCAAACTTGGTCTCTGCTTGTCATCGGGCCCGCCGCCTCTGGATGACAAAAGGGTGCGGATAACCGTAAGGTATCTCCGCGTATCATCGGGCCCGCCGCCTCTGGATGATACAAGGGTGCAGAATGACCAAACTTGGTCTCTGCTTGTCATCGGGCCCGCCGCCTCTGGATGACAAAAGGGTGCGAATAACCGTAAGGTATCTCCGCGTATCATCGGGCCCGCCGCCTCTGGATGATACAAGGGTGCAGAATGACCAAACTTGGTCTCTGCTTGTCATCGGGCCCGCCGCCTCTGGATGACAAAAGGGTGCGGATAACCGTAAGGTATCTCCGCGTATCATCGGGCCCGCCGCCTCTGGATGATACAAGGGTGCAGAATGACCAAACTTGGTCTCTGCTTGTCATCGGGCCCGCCGCCTCTGGATGACAAAAGGGTGCGGATAACCGTAAGGTATCTCCGCGTATCATCGGGCCCGCCGCCTCTGGATGACAAAAGGGTGCGGATAACCGTAAGGTATCTCCGCGTATCATCGGGCCCGCCGCCTCTGGATGATACAAGGGTGCAGAATGACCAAACTTGGTCTCTGCTTGTCATCGGGCCCGCCGCCTCTGGATGACAAAAGGGTGCGAATAACCGTAAGGTATCTCCGCGTATCATCGGGCCCGCCGCCTCTGGATGATACAAGGGTGCAGAATGACCAAACTTGGTCTCTGCTTGTCATCGGGCCCGCCGCCTCTGGATGACAAAAGGGTGCGGATAACCGTAAGGTATCTCCGCGTATCATCGGGCCCGCCGCCTCTGGATGATACAAGGGTGCAGAATGACCAAACTTGGTCTCTGCTTGTCATCGGGCCCGCCGCCTCTGGATGACAAAAGGGTGCGGATAACCGTAAGGTATCTCCGCGTATCATCGGGCCCGCCGCCTCTGGATGATACAAGGGTGCAGAATGACCAAACTTGGTCTCTGCTTGTCATCGGGCCCGCCGCCTCTGGATGACAAAAGGGTGCGAATAACCGTAAGGTATCTCCGCGTATCATCGGGCCCGCTGCCTCTGGATGATACAAGGGTGCAGAATGACCAAACTTGGTCTCTGCTTGTCATCGGGCCCGCCGCCTCTGGATGACAAAAGGGTGCGGATAACCGTAAGGTATCTCCGCGTATCATCGGGCCCGCCGCCTCTGGATGATACAAGGGTGCAGAATGACCAAACTTGGTCTCTGCTTGTCATCGGGCCCGCCGCCTCTGGATGACAAAAGGGTGCGGATAACCGTAAGGTATCTCCGCGTATCATCGGGCCCGCCGCCTCTGGATGATACAAGGGTGCACGTCACATGACCTCAGATTCAGTATGACAAAGATTATGGGGCGGCCGACAAAAGCAAAGCTCTTGCTCCTACGTATCCTCCAATGAGGAACTCAGACCTACGTAGTTCTGGGTAACTTGTGAGACTTGAAAAAGTCTCGGTGTTTTCTCCACTAAAATGCAAACATGCTTTAGCAAAGAGACAAATATTCCAACTGATTTAGAGCAGCGTATGCTTTTTTTTTTGAGTGAAAAACAATGCGTCTACCGGGGAAGGAGAGTCTGCTGATGAAATCTCCCATAACCATAAATGAGATTTTGGATGTTAGCATTTCGTTTCTAAATGACCATTTAGAGGAAACACTGGGTTCGACAAAAATAGAAGAAATCCACTCAAAGTGTATCAATCTCGCACAGGTAAGTGTTTCGTCCTAATTCCGAACCATAGATATGTCATGACTTGACTTTGCAAATTATTTCCTATCAAATCAAAAATTACATGCGTGATCATGGATCAATAGGGCTTCCCTTGGGAATGGGTTCTTTTGGTGGTTTTTTCTTTCGGCTTTTGTGTGTTTTTGGCTTTTGATTTTCCTGGCTTTTTCTTTTTCTGTTTTTTTTGTTTAGTGCGGGGCGAGAAAAAAAAGTTGCTAGCGCACGGGATTTTGGTTGGTAATTAAAGGGAGAATACCATTTTAGGTCGTGGTTTCCTTTCCTTCCTTTTTTGTTCATTTGGTGACAATTCTGTATTGTTCAGATATTGTCCGGTCCAAAGACCTCTCTGCACATTTCTTCTGTTTTCTTTCGATCCTTGATCAGGAGCTTTCTTTCCTTCTTTTCTTCTTCTTCTTCTTCTCTTTTTTTTTTCTTTCTCCCATTCTTTGATTGGGAATTTCCTTTCTTTTCTTTTTGCTTTCTCCCACTCTTTGATTGGGAATTTCCTTTCTTTTCTTTTTGCTTTCTCCCACTCTTTGATTGGGAATTTTCCTTCTCTTCCTTTTTGCTTCCGAGGGTAAGGATTATGGTGAGTCAGGATTTTGGCTCAAGGTTTGTAGAATGGCTAGACATGATACATGTCGGGGTTTGGTTTGGCTCAAGGATAAAAGGGATGCCTCACATTATTTCCATGACACAAATGCAAAAATGATGATTTGGAAATTTTATGCAAAACTGGTCATGCATGCACCTATGCGTACACTCAAGTGTCAAATTTTTATGGTCATGTGATGCTAGGGCTCAGGATTCATTTCCTCTATTTTAATCAACCCAATGTTTCCAAAATATGTTCTTTTATCAATTTGTGCATTCATCCGAGTCCATTTCGGGCGTCCGGGGAAATTTCACAGCATTCACCCTTCAGGTGTAGACACATTTTCCAAAAATTGGTTATGATCAATGAATTTTTTCAAAGAAAAGTTGGAAATCGTCTCTTTTCAAAAGCATGTCGTTTTTTAGCTAGACAACTTATTTTCTCTTTTTCCACCTTTTTCCTTACTTGCCTTCTTCTTTTTTCTTATTTGCTCTCTTTTTCTTTACTTGCCCTCTTCTTTCCCTTTTGTTCTCTTTTCCATTTCATTTTCTTTTCTTTTCTATTTTTATTTTTATCATGATTTTTTTTGTTTATTTTACATATATACTTTTGGACGATGTTCCTAAACGAAGAACTCTACACGGTTCCAGAATTTCAAACATCATTGATAGTAGTGATATATAAATACTAACGCAACAATCTAAACAAAAATGTATGCGCTGTACAAATGACAATCGAAACAACAAAAACAAACGTTAGTCTCTCAAGTCAAAACAATAACATAGAATAAAAATGACAAAAGAAATATGAAAGAAAACATGAATCTGGGGATCTCCCAGTCACGTATCTCCACTCCCTCCCAAGAAGTCAAGCAAATCGGCCATCTCCTCATCCTCGTGGGCTTCTTCTCCATCGCCGGGAGCTTCTGGGGGTGCCTCTCCTGCTTGGGCCTCGGGCCAATCTCCGGGCCATGCTACCTCTGCCCTGAACTGGTCTGGAGTAGGGCATGAAAAAGAAGCGAAGCCCTGGCTCTGCATGCTAAGGCTCATCTGGTACAGACAGTCATGGGTCCGTACATGTGCTCGGTGGTTGGCCGCCTGCTGGCGAACCAAATGCCGTAAATACTGCTCTATGTCAAATGCCCCAGCCTGGCCAGCCTGATGAGGTGGTGGTGGCGCGCCTGCGGCCTGTGGAGCATCACCCTGAGCCTGTCTCTGGGTACAGTACTTCTCAATAAAAGCCCGGGTGATGGGCGGCCGAATCACCTTGGTAGGTGCAACGGGGACTCCGAACGACTGGCAGAGTCCTGTGATCAGTGCGGGGAATCCCAGGGCTCTGTTGGACTTATCTGGGTCCAAAGGGTGCCTAGTGGGCGCCATACCTGCAAAAATATATATGGCATCAGCGATCAACTGAGCCACATGGATGCTCATCCGTGTCAGGATGGCGTACACCAGCTGGCACTTAGGCATGGGGAGGTCGGAATTATGATCGGTGGGCAGGATGTTGCGGAGGAGCAACGTCATCCATATCTGGGTCAGGGTGGTCATATTGGTGCGCATGATTCGCACTCGCCTCCCTGCAGCAGTCCGGGCAAAATCCTGCCCCGGTATACATAGCAGCTGGGCGATGGCCTCCTCATCGAACCCATCAGACCGGTTCCTCCTCTGGCCATACTCGCATTCCTGGCCCTCTTCCAATACCATCGGATATCCCAGGAGCTGGCTGATAGCGTCGGCATCGAACGGGATCCACTGACCCCTAACCCAGGATCTCATGTCACGCACGCCCTCCTCTGTTGGCCAAGCATTGGCATAAAACTCAAGGACTATTTCTGGATCAAACTTGGCCATGGGAGTAACCAGTGGTGCCCACCGCCGGCGCCCTATTTCCTCCTGGAAATCAGTATACTCGTCGTCCCTGAGCTGGACGCGTCGCTCCCGGAGAAACGACCATCCCTTGATGGCTTCGAAGCGCTGCTGGTGTACAACGCTCCTAAAGCGGTGACTGTCGTACTCCGGGGCGGAACTAGTTCCTTCGGCCGCCTTGTCCTTCCTGGATCTCTTTGAGGCAAGCTTCCTCGGGGCCATTCCTGCGAAGGCAAACATTTGGAAAGTTAGTTTTACCAGTGGGACGTTACTCTTAAAGCAAAAATGGCATATAGCCTCCTCCCATAAATACAAACATCAATGTAAATTTAGAGCAAGCTTATGCGCATATTTCCTTACAAACGTTCTCTTGCACAAGACATTCTATTAACCGAAAAAAAATGCACCCATATACAATCAAGGCAGCTTCGTTACCTAGATTATTTACACGTACTTCCAAGGTGTATTTGTTACTTACATCACACACATCTCCTTGGCTAAATTCACATACATGCATACTCAAAGCATTTTGGGGTACCAAAAATTGCACATGTGCACATCTTGGTATTTCTAATACCTATACATACACAAACTTCATGATGAATCTTGACTATCTACACAATAAGGTGCTACATTTCATGCTCTTTTCAAGTTTTTGCTACCTAAAGCCGCATGCAAATTCAAGTATATTTTCCTTTGCTACATTTTATTATTACCCTTTTCCTTTTTAAAACAAACAAATAGTAAAAGAAAGCTGCAAAATACAAAGGATACGGGGCTGCCTTGCAGCGACATTCCCTGCTTGTTTCGCACAGAGAAGAGCAACGATCGGTCGGTCGTGACCCCATCCCCGCTTGCGTTCATCCTTAAGTACCTGCAAGTAATAAACAACCAGGTATGGCCAATCTTGGCCGCATCATTACCCTACCTTGATTGGTTTCTGCCGTTCATGTTTTGTCTTCACTCCAGAAGGTAGCCCAAGGTGATCCTGCCCCTGTTTTACCACAACAATATACATGCGTATGCGTATGCGTATGCATGAATGTTTTCAAACGCAGAAAATTTAGGGAAAGTTGGTTCAGGTTCAATTCTAATTAAGCGCTTGGGGGATCCCATGAACTGAGCGGAAGGGCTCAGGCGATCACAAATTAACGCAAGGTGTGAAACTAACGTGAGGACTAAAAGCCTCAAATCCATGTTCATTTCTTTGAAAGATCGTAACAAGAGATACAACGGACCGGAAATCCCCGGGGGGAAATCTAGAAAACGCATAAAGATGCAGCGACATCCTTAATTGCCCCAGCTTCTAAGCATAATATTGTTTGACGACATCAGAGTTCACGGGTGAAGGTAGCTCTTCGCCATCCATGTTGGTAAGCACCAGGGCTCCTCCGGAGAAAGCCCTCTTCACAACAAAAGGCCCTTCGTAGTTCGGGGCCCATTTCCCTCGGTGGTCCTTGACAGCATGGGACATTTTCTTTAGCACAAGGTCTCCCTCATGGAACTTCCGTAAGCGTACTTTCTTGTCGAACGCGCTCTTCATTCTTTGCTGGTACAAGCGCCCATGACTCATGGCCGTTAAGCGCTTACCCTCAATGAGGTTGAGCTGATCGTAGCGTGTTTGAGCCCACTCTGATTCCTTTAATCCGGATTCTGCCAAGATCCTTAATGACGGGACTTCTACCTCAAATGGTAACACCGCCTCCATCCCATATACCAATGAGAACGGCGTTGCCCCAGTTGACGTTCGCACTGAAGTCCGGTAACTGTGTAACGCGAATGGGAGCATCTCGTGCCAATCCTAGTATGACACGGTCATCTTTTGGATAATCTTTTTGATATTCTTATTGGCTGCTTCCACGGCTCCATTCATCTTTGGCCGGTAGGGTGTGGAATTGTGATGCTGGATTTTAAACTCCTCGCACATTTCCCCCATCATCTTGTTATTCAGGTTGGTGCCGTTGTCCGTGATAATCTTCCTTGGCAAACCATATCGGCAGATGATCTCCTTCTTAATGAACCTGACCACCACATTCCTCGTGACATTGGTATATGAAGCCGCCTCGACCCACTTGGTGAAATAATCTATTGCTACGAGGATGAAGCGATGACCATTCGAGGCCTTGGGCTCAATGGCCCCGATGACATCTATTCCCCACATGGAGAAAGGCCAAGGGGCGGACATGACATTCAGAGGATGCGGTGGGGCATTGACATTATCCGCGAATGCTTGACATTTGTGGCACTTCCTCACATGGACACAACAATCACTTTCCATGGTAAGCCAGTAATAACCTGCTCTTAAGATCTTCCTGGCCATAGCATGCCCGTTGGCGTGTGTTCCAAACGAGCCCTCATGGACTTCCTCGATCATGTGATTTGCCTCCTTGGCATCCACACATCGCAGGAGTGTCATGTCGTGATTTCTCTTATACAGTGTGCCTCCGCTCATGAAGAAACTGGCTGCCAACCTCCTCAATGTCCTTTTATCGTTGTCGGCAATCTCTGGCGGGTATTCTTTGCTTACGACATATTGCTTGATGTCGTAATACCAAGGCTTTCCGTCCCGTTCCTCTTCCACTTGGCAACAATGTGCGGGTTTGCCACGACACTGAAATTCAATGTAGGGTAGGTCCCCGTGCGGTGTTAGCTGGAACATAGATGCCAACGTAGCAAGTGCATCCGCCATTTGATTTTCCTCGCGGGGAACATGATGGAAGGAGATCTCATCGAAAGTTTTAGCCAATTCCTTGATGTAGGCTTTGTAGGGTATCAGCTTGGGATCTCTAGTTTCCCATTCCCCTCTCAGCTGATGGATTACCAACGCTGAGTCGCCGTACACCTTGAGTAGTTTGACATTGGAGTCAATTGCTGCCTGGACGGCTAGGGCACATGCTTCATATTCGGCCATGTTGTTGGTGCAGTCGAATCCTAGCCTGGCTGTGAAAGGTACACATTGATTGTCCGGAGAGATCAACACTGCCCCAACGCCATGACCTAGAATGTTTGACGCTCCGTCAAACCATACAGTCCATTTGTCCCGATCTTCGTCCAACTTTTCCTCGAACAAGGCCATGATGTCCTCATCCGGGAATTCCGGATGCATGGGCTGGTAGTCGTTAAGAGGCTGTTGAGCCAAATAATCTGCCAAGGCGCTTCCTTTTATCGCCTTTTGGGTGACGTAGACTATATCAAACTCAGATAGCAAGACTTGCCACCGGGCGATTCGTCCTGTGAGAGCTGGCTTTTCAAAGATGTACTTGACCGGGTCCATTTTGGATATCAACCAGGTAGTATGGCTCAGCATGTACTGCCTTAAGCGATGGGACGCCCATACTAAAGCACAACACGTTCTTTCGAGCAAGGAGTAATTCATCTCACAGGTCGTGAACTTCTTACTTAGGTAGTAAACAGCGCGCTCTTTCTTCCCGGATTCGTCATGTTGCCCCAGCATACACCCCATTGATTCGTCCAAGATTGTCATGTACAAAATGAGAGGCCTTCCCGGTACTGGTAGCATAAGCACGGGAGGACTCATTAAGCACTTTTTGATCCTTCCAAAAGCCTCTTGGCAATCCTCATTCCACCGATCAGTTTGGTTTTTGCGCAAGAGTTTAAACAACGGCTCACAAATGGCGGTGAGCTGCGATATGAATCTGGCAATATAATTCAGGCGCCCCAGGAACCCTCGGACTTGCCTCTCTGTACGGGGTTCTGGCATCTCAAGGATAGCCTTCACTTTTTCGGGGTCTACCTCTATCCCTTTCTGGCTTACAATGAAACCAAGCAATTTCCCTGATTTGACCCCAAAGGTACACTTAGCGGGGTTCAACCTTAATTGATATTTCTTAAGCCTTTCGAACAATTTCCGCAGGTTGACAAGGTGTTCTTCCTCGGATTTAGATTTAGCAATTATGTCGTCCACGTAGACCTCGATCTCTTGATGCATCATATCATGGAACAAAGCTACCATGGCCCGTTGATAAGTTGCCCCGGCATTCTTGAGTCCAAAGGACATCACCTTGTAACAGAACGTTCCCCACAGGGTGACGAAAGTAGTCTTTTCCATATCCTCGGGCGCCATCTTTATCTGATTGTAACCAGAGAAACCGTCCATGAAGGAAAATAAAGCGAAATTGGCCGTGTTATCTACGAGGATATCGATGTGTGGTAAAGGAAAATTGTCCTTGGGACTGGCCCGATTCAGGTCCCGATAATCTACACACATTCGTACTTTCCCATCTTTTTTAGGAACTGGTACGATGTTGGCAACCCATTCTGGATACCGAGCGACGGCCAGAAATCCAGCGTCAAATTGCTTCTTCACTTCTTCTTTTATCTTCAAGGATGTTTCGGGCTTCATCCTCCTCAATTTCTGTTTTACCGGGGAACACCCGGGATTTAGAGGTAATCGGTGCTGCACAATGTCAGAACTCAAACCGGGCATATCTTGGTATGACCAAGCAAAGATGTCTTGGTAGTCTTTTAGCAGGATTATTAATTCTTCACGGATAGGTGCGGTAATGCCTGTACCTATCTTTACTTCCCTCTTTCCACTGCCAAATCCTAAATCTACTAGCTCTGTTTCTTCTTGATGAGGCCCCATTTCTTGGTCCTCATGGGCGACCATTCTTTCTAGTTCCGAAGGAAGTCCCACATCCTCATCTCCTTCGTCTTCCGTTTGATTCATTTCTTGCTCGAAGTTGATAGACGGGTCCCAGGTATTAGTACCTTCGGGGGACTCGTCATCGAATCTGCCGTTTTAGAAAAAGAAGTAAACATGCAAATGAATGAGAATGGGTAGAGACCAGGAACAGATGAAGAAAGATCCTTGTATTATAAATTCAAAAACAAAAGACACAAAGCCTTAACAAAATGAAAACTCTAAAGCCTAGGCCCAACTATAGAGCTTTTAAAACCGTAAAGGTTTACATTATGCTCGTTGCGTAAATGCCGGGGCGTTCCTCCACTCGCCAATTTCCTAGCTGGAAATCAGGAGGGCATGGTCGTACCAAATCCAAAGTACTCGGAATATCATCTTCGCATATCGCGAACGCTTGACCTTTGTCTCCCGAACCCGCACTTATAAAGCTTCTACTTATGTGGCAGGGCGGGCTTCCTTCACCTTCTTGTCTCCAACGCGAACTTTGACCATTGTTCTTCCTTCCCGCAATGCTTCTTTTCATGTCTGCCTGAGTGGGCTTATAGCCTAAACCATACTTCCCACGATTTCCTTGAGTATTTATCAGGCTAGTTATGCCGCCGTTGTTTTTTCCTAAACCCATCCCGGGTTCAAAACCGTTCCCCAACATAACTCGGGCCATCATTACCGTTGCATCGGACAGACAAGGTTGCCCAAAGAGGGAGTCCACGGAGGAAATGCTGACCACCTCAAAAGACTGGAAAGCAGTTTCTAACGATTCTTCTGCGGCTTCCACATAAGGCATGGAGGATGGGCAGCTTACCAAGATATCTTCCTCGCCTGACACGATGACCAAGTGCCCCTCCACTACGAATTTCAGCTTTTGGTGGAGCGTAGACGGCACGACTCCCACTGAGTGGATCCACGGGCGCCCCAACAGGCAGCTGTAGGGGGGTTAATATCCATTATTTGGAAGGTGACTTGACAGGTGTGAGGGCCTATTTGTACTGGGAGATCGATCTCTCCCCTAACCTCTCGGCGAGTGCCGTCGAAGGCCCGAACCACCATTGAACTTGGTTTTAAGTGGGAAACATTGAATGGTAACTTCTCCAAAGTGCTCTTAGGCATCACGTTTAAACTGGAACCATTATCGATGAGTACCTTGGCTACGATATGGTCCATACACTTGACTGACACGTGTAAAGCCTTATTATGCCCTCTCCCCTCGGCGGGGATTTCTTCTTCGGCGAAGGCAAGATAGTTGTTGGCAGTGATATTGTTGACCAGCCCTCCGAAACCTTCTACCGAGATATCTTGGGCCACATGAGCCTCGTTCAGCACTTTTACTAGCAGAGCCCGATGAGGCTCGGAGCTCATAAGTAACTCCAGCAGCGAGACCCTAGCCGGGGTTTTGTTGAGCTGTTCGATAACCTTGAATTCGCTCTGCTGAATTATGCGAAGGAACTCGCTGGCTTCCTCTAGCGACACCTCCTTTCTACCATCCTTTTTCTCTGGGGGCCCCTTTGCTGGAATATCTTTATTCGAAGCGTGGGGTGCTTCGCCATCTTGTTCCTCCACCACTTTTCCTTTTCCTTTGACGTCGGCGGGTTGGACTGGTAGGTCCGGAGGTGCGAACACACGACCACTACGGGTCACACCACTCAGCCCCGTGATATTTGTTACTTTAGCTAACAGCGAGCTGACGTCAGTGACTTCTTCTTCCTTCTTCCCCGGAGGTGTATATCTCCACGGGACCGCGTGACTATTTTGATACGGGAAAGGAACAGGTTTGGCCATTAAGGGGTGCCCGGGCTTTTGTGAGGCTGCACTTTTAGTGAAGTATATCACCAAGGGTTTGGGCTTCGCAACACCGCTCCCCTCCGTAGATTGCATGCATATATGCTGCTCTTCTTTTCCTTTAATGCCGACTTCTAGTCGACCTTGGTCTATCATCCGCTGTAACAATTCCTCTACTTCCAAACACGTCTCCATGTCATGCATCTCGCTGGAATGTAGCAGACAGGAATCCTCCTTACACCCACTATGGGGAATTACACCTCCCTTTTGTAGGGCCTCAAAGATAAACCTCCTAGGGGTTGCCACATCTCTTAAAGGTTTAGACCTGTGGGGCCTATCGGATTCAACTGCATTAACTGCTCCCCCTCCATGATTGGCGAGCGGGTTGGTCCTCACATTGGGCCGATCCTCTTGGAAAGTCAGCCATCCGGCATCCATTAAATGTTGGACCTTGTATTTAAGGGCCAAGCATTTTTCGACGGAATGCCCCGGGACACCCCCATGGTACTTGCAAGTTGCATTAGGGTCATACCACTTCGGAAAAGGGGGTTCGAGGACCCTTCCGGGAGTTACCACGGCCAAATGATTGGCGATGAGGGATGGTAGAAGATCTTCGTACGTCATTGGGAGCGGGGTGAATTCCGGCAATGGCCTCGGAGGGAAGTTCCTTGCCGTGTTGGAATTACCGGCCGGTCGAGTCGTGTTCGGAGTTGGAACTTGGGGAGCTTCCCTCTGGGTGGGTGCCTTAGGCTGCACGGGTGTTGAACTAGAGGCGTTCCCCGCATGAGCCGAGAAGCTTGGGTGATGTTGCGCGTACTGATGGGTACCATGAGGTGTTTGTTGGGGTTTGACCCACGCGGGTGTTGAAGAGACGGCATGGGCATCTCCTTCTTTCCTTTTTGCCCCTGTCGTCCCGATTCTTTTGGCATTCACGTTTGTGGAGGAAACGTAATCAAACTTTCCTCTCTTCAATCCAACCTCGATTCTTTCCCCGGCAAACACCAGATCCGCAAAGCTGGACGGCATGTAACCCACTAGCTTCTCATAGTAGAACACTGGCAGAGTGTCTACCATCATGGTGATCATCTCTCTCTCAACCATGGGAGGAGCTACTTGTGCCGCCAAATCCCTCCATCGCTGCGCATATTCTTTAAAGGTTTCACCCTCTTTCTAGAACATATTCTGCAGTTGAGTACGGTCAGGAGCCATATCAGAATTGTACTGATACTGCCTTAGGAAGGCGGTAATCAGATCCTTCCAAGTACGGATACGGGAAGCTTCCAAATTAGTGTACCACACTACCGCAGCTCCGGCCAAGCTATCCTGAAAGAAGTGTATCAACAGCTTTTCATCTTTAGAATGGGCGCCCATCTTACGGCAGTACATTTTGAGATGGTTTTTGGGACAAGTCGTCCCTTTATACTTGTCGAAGTCCGGCACTTTGAACTTCGGGGGAATAACAACATCGGGTACTAAGCAAAGATCCGTCATGTCTGCAAACGGATAGTCCCCAAATCCTTCCACAGCCCTCAATCTTTCCTCAAGGAGATCGAGCTTCCTCCTTTCTTCAGTTGCCGGGGGCGGCCCTTCCATGGACAAAACTATTGGCGATGCTGCGATGTTGGGTTGAGGCAACGTGCCTGGTGCCGGCCCTTCGGGAATCGGGGGATAAAACTCGACATCCCTCCGAGCATAATCTTGAGGGTCTTTATGGACTTCGTCGGGCTGCTGAGGAGGCTCTTTTTCATGGACGGTAGAAGCAATGTGGCCCGCATCTTCTTGCAAGATGGGTGGTGAATAGTTGGGCGGCAATCCATAAGGGTAAGCCGCTCGGTTGTATCCCAGGTGAGGGCTGCCATCGTGCCCCAGTGTGTCCCTTCCCCGTCCTACTATGTTTGAGGGAGGATGGTGCGTAGTTGCCAAGAGAGTCGGGTCTGCTTCGGCAGCCGAACTGACAGCGGCAGCGGTGGCCGCGTTCTTCTCCATGAGCTGCTTCATACCTATCATGGCCTCCATCATGGAGGCCATTTGTTCTTTCAGAGCCGACATGTCGGCTTTCATCTGTTCCTGCGTCTCCTCTTGATCACCCATCGTTCTAGATTTGGATCTGGTGCGATAGGGATCCCTTGCGGCGCGTTTAGTTATGGTGTTTTTCCCTAAAAAACCAAACGTGAGGAGTGGGTAAAGAAAGAAAATGCATGCTAGAGATGAAATGTAGGAGTGATTTGATTTGCACAAGTTTTTTTGGAGTAAAACATGGACCAACTCATTTATTTCAAAAAGGAAGTCGTATCTAGTCAAGGTCTGAGAGACCATACAAGTTTCTAACGATTTCTAATTATGTGGGCCATTAAGTCTATCATATGCTGACAATAGCCGAGAAGCCCATGAATCTCTTCGGGGGCGGAGTAGGTGTCTGCCATCGCCTTGGCCTTGGCTAACAATCGGGGAAGTTCTTGACTCCCGTTCAAGGTAAGAGCAAACCGATCCATCCACATGGTTGCCTCTTGGTGTAAAGAGTCGATCACCCTTCCCCTAGCCTCTTTTTCCGCGTATACTTGGGCATACTCATCCGCGATTCTATGCTCGTGGCCGTGGCTAGACCTAACTCTTCTTGGTACTGGCGATGATAGCTAACATGTTGGTCTCTGTCTCGCATAAACGTTGAGACAAGCTTCTTTTGGACCTTGAACAAGCAATCAACTCCTCTTTCAGAACCATGCATGTGCTCGCGACTGGTCCCTTTCTTCCCTTCGCAACTTGAGTTCATTATGCTACCCCATAGAGCTCCGCGAAATTTGTTCCGGCCATACTCTTCCTTGCGAGCCCTCTTGGTCTCTTGTTCAAGGGCTCTTGCGGTAATTGCATTCTCTTCCCGTAACCCGGCACACTCCTTCCGAACGTGTTGTAGCAGCCAACTTGAACTTCTCCTTGGCGAGTTTTGCCTTTCCTAACTC